>NW_020697061.1:341038-351109 GCF_002925995.2 Terrapene triunguis
ATTAGCTCTCTCAGCATTACAGGAGTTCTCCTTTTCAGTCTTTCTGACTCTGATCACATTCCTCAGCAGGGATGCTCTTGCAGCCCCTGACATTGGTCCTTCTGGGTGGTTATTTCCCCTTGCTGAGGGTCAACGTGGTTTCATGATTTTCTTGGAGCAACAGCAAGGGTTGCTATAGCTCTGCAAGGTTTGGTTTTCTGTGCTTCTCCTACATACACTGGTGATGCCTGTCTTTGCAAGACTAAGTTGTCTGCTGCTGGGGATGGAGGAACCAGCTCACTTTAAAACCAGAGCTGCACGAACCACCACGCACATGCTAAACACAAACTTGTATAAAGCTGAGCTCGGTGTGAATACTGGGTCCCCCATATGTCACCACCTCCATCCCCCAGCTCTCTCTGCCTCTCCTTCCCTCTCCCCATTCCTTACCTCCCACCAAGCTCTGCATGGCTGACTCTCATCCTTCTCACTACTACTCCTTTGCTCTCTGTGACACCCACTACAGAAAAAAGCTCAGACAGTGCCACTGACCCACCTACAAACAGGCCCATGACTAAAGCTGTGTGAACGACTCAACTTGAGTCACAAATGAGCTTGACTTCAGTCCTGACCTCAGACTGCCTCAGCCAATCAGCACTGCTCTGTTCTAACTGTGGTAGCTTCTGTGATCTCTCCATAAAAGAGTTTTTGCAAATGTTTACCTCTCGCTGGATATTTGTGTTCTGCACCGATCTGCTGTGCAAGGCGCGTCCCGAGTTTGTCCTGGTCTTTAGGGATAGGTCCATGGGGTAAGCACATGGGAGAAATATCATATTATTTCTACCATGTGATTTGAGCAATGTCTCTGATTGATTGGCTGAGCCTGTTTTCCATAAGTTGACTGGTCCTGGGCCCCGATCACAGTACTTTTGCAGTATGTCACAATGTCAGTCTTGGCCTCTGTAAACTTAATTTGTTCCTTATTTTATTGTTTTCAATTGCAGTCAGTAGTTCCTGGCCCAACTTTAAACTCAAGGGAGGAGAATGGAGAAGGAACAGCTGCTGAACCAATTGTTGCTCCTTGGTGTTATATGATAAAGAAATATAAATAGATAACTATATAGTAGATATATAAATATAAAAAGAAAATTCTTTTTAATCAAGACTGATCCCCAAGAACAAGTTTCTTAACTCAGTGTTGTGGGGGGGGGGGGGGGTTTGTTTTTATCTAGGTCCCAAACCATGAGGAATCTCACATGGAAAGTTCGTTACCAATGACGGTATCAACAATTTATGCAAGGATTGGAGAAGATGCTGGGCAGAGGCAGCGCAGATCAGAGTCACAGACTGAATACGCCTCTTTAAGCTTCTCTTAACAGCAGCTGTAACCCCAACATGCACAGCTGGTTTTAGGCATGATCAGCACATGCAGTTACTCTGGGAGCCACACAGTTCAAGAGCTCTGCTATAAATAATCAAATTATCCTATTTAATGGGAATGGTACATAATGGCAATATTGTTTAGATGGTTTTTCCAGACTTCCCAGATTTTCAGAAGAGTGTATTTTACACATGTAAATAGATGATGGATTAAATCCGAAGTGTCTTTGTGAACTCAGGACTCATCTGTTTTATGGTGCAGCTTGAGACACTGAAGCCTGTAGATTATCATTATTGTCTCTTCGTACTGGGGTAGAGCCTGGAGGCCCCAGTCAGGAATCAGGATACCATTCTGCCAAGCAATGTACAAACACAACTTAAAGATGGTTCCAGCCCCAAAGCATGTGGGACATCTTAAGCACTAATATGGGTTCTACTGAGATGTACTCTTTGTGCCCCTGCTCCACTAGCTCTCTGGGTGCATATGATATGCAATATGCGTAGCATTTGGAGCCACCAGGTGGTACCCAGAATAAGAAATTTACTGTATCTTGTTCTAGGCTCTGCCGTTGTCTGTGTACTCCACGAAGATCCTGGAATGAGATGCTCTTTATTCATTCTAAAGTTATTTTGAAAACATGGAGTGAAGATAAAAGGAATTGGGTGAGTGGGGTGTGGAATTGCTACTTATCTGGGGAAGGAAGGATCTTCCTTTTGCAACTTTTTAAATTTTTCATTTGGAAGGATGCTCATGTCCATGAGCTCCCCTTAATTTAGGAGCCTGGAAATGTAACAGAGAATCAGATTATTTTTAAAGTAAGTTTCTTTCCCTTTCACTGTGAAGAAACCCTTGATACATTAAACTGATACAACCCATGCTGAACATTTGTTGTTTATTTTTCCTGGCATCACAGCCTCTCCATGGTTCATTCTGCAGCCAAAAAGGCCTGGCTTTAGGGATCCATGAAAATTGTGGCAACAGAACCCTCCATTTTGGTTCAACCCATATGGAAATACTTTGGGTTGAAATTACCCAAAACATTTTGGTGAGAGTCAGTTCAAAATAAAACTGTTTCTCTCTGTTGTGGCTCATTGTGTTATGGGAGTCACAGTTCGGGTGCCCATTCTCTCCTATGGGCTGAGCTCCCTGGTCACACTACTTTTTCCATGAGGCAACAGTCTTCCCAGTCACTGAATGCTGTGGTGGATCATGGGAGTCACATGGGTGCAGGTATATCATGGAGATGTAGTCCAACCAGGGAGTCTGGCCCATTGGGGAGTGTGATGTTCCCCTCTGGTGTTATCTGGACTGGTGATCTGCTAGGTCACTCCAATCCTTGACTCTGGGAGCCAGCCTTACCCTGCTCTGCTGTGAGAACCCCCACTCCTGGGCTGTTCACACACAGCCTCTGGCATGTAACCTGCTCCCAGCTACTTGCAAGCGAATAACACTAGCCAATATCTCCGGTCCCAGACACAACCCTAGGAACCTCTGTCTTGCAGTGTCCAGTTATGCCCGCTGGACGCTGCAAACTTATATAAATTCATCAATTTAACAAAGAAATTGATATGTACCAGGCTTGTTATCCCAAGGGGAACCTCTGACACACTTCAAACCAAACACACTGCTTCAGGTAGAATAAACAAACAGATTTATTAACTATAAAGATAGATTTTAAGTGATTATAAGTCAAAGCATAACAAGTCAGATTTGGTCAAATGAAATAAAAGCAAAACGCATTCTAACCTGATCTTAACACTTCCAATGTGCTTAAAAACTTAGATGCTTCTCACCACAGGCTGGCTGGTTACTTTTCAGTCAGGCTCTCCCCTTTGATCAGCATTTCAGTCACTTGGTGGTGGTGGTGTCTGTAGATGTAGGTGGAAGAGAGAGAGCATGGCAAAATGTCTCTCCCTTTTATCATGTCCTTTCTTTCCTTTTGGCTTTGCCCTCCCCCCTTCAGAGTCAGGTGAGCATTATCTCATCACAGTTCCAAACTGACCAAAGGAAGGGGGTGGCTCCCTCGAAGGTCTAACACAGGGATCTGCAACCTTTGGCACATGGCCCGTCAGGGAATCCGCTGGCGGGCCGGGACGGTTTGTTTACCTGCCGCGTCCGCAGTTTTCAGCTGATCACAGCTCCCACTGGCCGCGGTTCACCATTCCAGGCCAATGGGGGCTGCGGGAAGCGGCGGCCAGCACATCCCTTGACCCATGCTGCTTCCCACAGCCCCCATTGGCCTGGAACAGTGAACCACGGCCAGTGGGAGCTGCAATCAACAAACTATCCCAACCCGCCAGTGGATTTCCCTGACTGGCCGCATGCCAAAGGTTGCCGATCCCTGGTCTAACAGATTCTTTTGTTGCTGCCTAAGCCGGTGTCCATTGTTCCTGTGAGTCTCCAAAGACACCCAACATGACAAACTTTGCATTGGATATCAGTTGAGCAAAGCAAAATGAAATGTTTTGATTTGGGACTCTTGAAATATTTCCTTTCAATTGACAATGTCAAAATGAAACATTTCAACATTTCCAAATTGAAAATTTTCAGAGCTTTTCTTTCTGCACAAACTTTCAATGTTTCAGGATTGTTTTTGTCCCAAAGTGGCCCCAATCTTTAAATATTGGAATTTCCTGGGGTGCAAAAATTGTGATTTTTGCTCAGCTCTGCAGATAAATTTATGGCTCTGAAAAGTTTAAGGAGAGTGCCCTCTTGTGTCCACAATGTATATACACCTCTACCCTGATATAACGCAGTCCTCGGGAGCCAAAAAATCTTACCGCGTTATAGGTGAAACCACGTTATATCAAACTTGCTTTGATCCGCCGGAGTGCTTTATATCCGAATTCGTGTTATATCGGGTCGCGTTATATCGGGGTAGAGGTGTAATTGTAAACAGGATTATTTTACACAGCCACGTTCTCAGAAGTGTTCATTGATTGATTAATTTTTTTGGGGTCCCTCCACTTCTGAGAAACCTGGTGCCTGATTTTCAGATATACTGAGGACTTGCAATGGCCACTGACCTTAATGTTCACTAATCATAGGTACATACCTGAGGGAGGGGGGAGGAGGATGGAGTAGATGATGTGGTGTGTCTTTTCCAGCCCTGTTACTATGATCTGATACACTGTATACTGAATAGAGATAGAAAAACATCAGATGGAACATTTTTGACTATCAACAAATACTGATTCAACAAAACTGAAACATTTTGCAGGGACTGCATTGATTTTGCAGGTTTCAATGGGAAATTAGTGAAACACTTAATTTCTATAAGGTCAAAATGACTAGTTTTTAATAAGGCTGAAATGTTTCATTTAGACTTTATAAGTTATAACATTATATAATATAAATACGTTACCCCTTTTTGATCCAAGTCAGTCACCAATTTCCGGGGCTTGCAGGTTGTTCTGATTAGGAGGAGAAATTGATGATAAAGTCAAGTGTGTATTTGAGCAATCCTTTTTATTTACAAACAAGTCCTGTTTCCCTGAACACAGCAGGAATCAAAAAACAGTGGATGGTTTCTTTGCTTATGGTTCCATGCCTCTTTCAGCCAACACTCTGCCCAAAAGCTCTCTGAGCTAGTTCTAAGAGTCATGCTGCCAGGGTTTCTCTGAGACTTTTTTGCTCCTTCTCAGAATGCTTCCATTTCCATTGTGTTTTTGTTCCTTCTCTCTCTCTGGCTATATCTACACTAGAGAGCTTACAGCAGCACAGCTGTACCTCTGCAGCTGTGTCGCTGTAAGGTCTCCCATGTAGCTGCTCTGTGCAGACAGGAGAGAGCTCTCCCACTGGCGTAATTAAATCACGCCCAACGAGCGGCGGTGTTATGTCAGCGGGAGATGCTCTCTCGCCAACATAGCACTGTCCACACCAGTGCTTGTTGGTAAAACTTATGTCTGTCAGGAGCAGGGCCGGCTCCAGGGTTTTGGCCACCCCAAGCAGCCAAAAAAAAAAAAAACGCGATCGCGATCTGCTGTGGCAATTCGGCGGAAGGTCCTTCACTCCGAGCGGGAGTGAGGGACCTCCGCCGAATTGCCGCCGAATAGCTGGACCTGCCGCCCCTCTCCGGAGTGGCCGCCCCAAGCACCTGCTTGCCAAGCTGGTGCCTGGAGCCGGCCCTGGTCAGGAGTATGGTTTTTTTTCATATCCCTGACCAAAAAATGTTTTACCGGGTTCTAGGAGCCTATGAGGTTGTAGGATCCCAGGGCTGAGGCTGCACCAAGCCCAAATGTCTACACTGCAATTAAATAGCCTCTTAGCCCAAGCCCAAGTCAGCTGGCCTGGCCAGCAGCGAGTGTATAACTGCAGTATAGACATACTCTGTGACTCTCCATTTGCTGTGACTTCCCATGACCTCGCCTTTCGTTGGGGTGGCAGAAGATTTCAGATTGATGGGGCAGTTGATCCTTCTGAGAGCTGTTGTTTCAAATTTCTTGTAGACTCACTGTATCGATTACACTTGGTCACATATTGAAGCTTTTCACAACCCCATAGGCTAGAAACACTATCACGGAGCAGTAGCTCCACTATCATTCAGATTGAAGCCAGCTGACTGTTTTAACAGCCAGTTTTTCTAAGTGCTCCAACCAAAATCCACATGTTTACTCAGATTGTCTTCGAAATTGCAGTGACCTGTGGGAATCCAGGCTGAAGTTAGTGGTCCAAATTTGAGGTCATTTAGCAAGAGATTCCTGATACACACCCCCCCAGAAGAAAAAAAATGATAGTAACATGCTAAGATTCTTGTAATATTTTTGTGCCTCCTGTAGTATCAGCCTCTTTTAATTTTCAAAATGCTCTAAAACCCATGTGCACAGTGGGATTATCTTGAATACTGGTGGTCATCTTCATGCAAATTTGGTTTTCTCACATAGAGCAACCAGCACCCCAATAAGGAGCAACTTTTAATATTCCGATTGCTCTGAAACCCAGGACCATAATGAGATTGTCTTGAAAACTGGTCTTCCACAACATGGTCTGATGTAGACGTGGACATCTGTTGAGATGAATGGGCCACTTAACACCTTTTGCCTCTGCCCTCTTTTTAATAATGCCACAACTTGTCTCTGGCAGACATCATAGCACTTTTTTCCTTCCAAATATGGAGCACTGTGGGAACACAGCACATGGGGACAGTGAGAGAGATGGCCATACTGTGCCTTTATTAAGGCAAAAGTCACATTTAGGGCAGGCTTTGCCAACACCAGCTGTCTGCTCCTGGCCTGTATTCAACCACTTCACTCACTCTTTGCAAACCACCTCAGAACTGCCAGATGTTAATCCCCTTTGAAGCAGAGCTAACCTTAACTCTGCATTAAGAAAGTTTTGGGGCAGAGAATTGAATATATATTTTAAGGTTAAAAACAGAAGAAAAAGAGTGTAACCCCTCTCCAAAAAGCCAGCAACATATTTCATGCATCTTAAAGAAGCAACAAAGGGCACAAATCAATATTTCTTTTCCTATGCAGATCACTTTTAATTATATATTCGTATTTGGTTTGGTCTCTTTTCCCATTTCTAAGAAATATACTGCAACACAATATAATCCACGCCTTTGCTTCACTTTGTTTCGCTGTAAATTGTTTACTGCAAGACAGACCTAGCTGAGCTTTTGTTGAAACTTTATCAGCATCTTTTTCTTCTGGGCTTAGTTGCACCGGTGAAGGGGAGTAAGGAAGTGTAAAATACTTTCTCCAAAACCGGGCCTAGACCTCTTCTGTCTCAGTCTTGTCAGGGGAGATCAAAAAAGAGAAGGAAACCGGTTAACCACCAAACAAACAAACAAACAAACAAACAAAAAATTATTATCCAATATGATGTAAAACCAGGACATTTATAAATGAAACAAATAACAGGAGGAGAACCTCCAGCTTCTCCCCTGCTTGAGCACCACCCCCAAAAGTAACAGTGCCCGTCATGGTAAACTCGAGGTTGCCATGCCAGGAGTGGCTTGGGAAAGGCTAGTAATACCCTACCCTGGCATGTGAGTGGTGAAGGCAGAGCCCTGCCTCCCTCGCACCCCCTCATGCCCAAAATCGCAGGCAGGATAGAACTATGAGAAGCATCCCTTGAACAAAGCAACAACAAAAAAAGTGAACTGGTGCACTTCTAACCACGTTAACCACAGACATTAAACACCTGCTCCTGGAAGCGGTGCTGGCCCTTGTGGTCTAGGTGCAATAATCCACAGCACCTGCACTGAGCACTATGCGTGTGTGCAGTGCTCTGTGGGCACCTGAAATGAGATGGCTTGTGCTGGGTCAGTCTCACTGGTGCAAGTTACATCGGTGCAATTCTCTAGGGTAGATGCATCCTTCTGTAAGAGATTTCTCCCGTTATACTTCAAAAGTTCAGTAGCTACAGTTGCCTGTTGCAGATGATGGGCAAAAACTCAAATCCTTTATATTTACAAAGAAAGCCCTTCTGCATAGTGTAGAGCTCCTCAGAGCATCAGTAACGTCCTTCCTGGGCTGCAATGACATATCACAGACGTTCATTTGGACAGTGAGGTCAGTAACGAGGGCTCTCCTCCTGCACTGTCTGCTGTGGCCATGTACACTGAGTCTGATGAGCCATGAACTCTCACAGGAGCAGTCAGATTTGCTGTTCCATCCTGCTGTTCTTTGGTAAGTCTGGGAACGGGAGAGAGCTGCAAATGCCTCATTAGAAATGTACTAACTGGGACCAGATGAAACCCAGTACGTGACGTACGGCACTTGAATAGTTTCACAACATAAGAGGAAACGAGGTGGTGACCATTCAAGATGTTTCTATTTGGATTGAGTTTAATAGCCTGCAACACTGTAATTTTAATCATCATTGTATTATTATACTCTGTAGCTCCTAGGAGATACAGTTTGTATGAAAGATGACATACACAGTAAGGCTGATGTATTATACAGGGATCTTTTCTACATGGCTCTGTTTGCTATTAACTTTTTAAAATGTCCTTTGTCTTTCTTTGGTGTTAGCTATTGAAGAAGATTGTTGGTTTGGGAATCACAAATTAAAACCTGTGTGTTAGGCTCATACCAGTCGGCTCAGGTCCATCACATGCACGGTCCTTTGGAGATTCAAGTTTACACTCTGTGTGTGTCTATGTCCTGCCCACTTCCCCACTCCAATCCTGGATCATCAAGGGCATTTGGGGGCTTCCCTCCCAAGGAGGCTGATAGATCTCCACATTATTAAAGGGTTTTCTGGGAGGCAGGATTTGCTTTGACCTCCCCCTTCCCTAATGATGCAATCTGGGCCTTCTCCAATGGCAGATAGCAGCTCTTTACTGCAGTGGTTCTCAACCAGAGGTACATGTACCCCTGGGGGTACGCACCACAGGGGTCTTCCAGGGGGTACATCAGCTCAGCAAGATATATGCCTAGCTTTACAACATGCACATAAAAAGCATTAGCGAAGTCAGTACAAACTAAAATTTCATACAAACAATGACTTGTTTATACTGCTCTATACACTATACACTGAAATGTAAGTACAATATTTATATTCCAATTGATTTATTTTATAATTATATGGTAAAAATGAGACAGTAAGCAATTTGAGGAATAGTGTGCTGTGACCCTTTTTATGTCTGGTTTTGTAAACAAATACAGTAACTCCTCACTTAAGTCCTCCCGGTTAATGTTGTTTCGTTGTTACGTTGCTGATCAATTAGGGAACATGCTCGTTTAAAGTTGTGCAATGCTCCCTTCTAATGTTATTTGGCAGCCACCTGCTTTGTCCACTGCTTCCAGGAAGAGCAGCCCATTGCAGCTAGCTGGTGGGGGCTTGGAACCAGGGTGGACTGGCAGCCACCCTATCAGCTCCCCGCTCCCTTAAGTTCCCTGTGTTGCAGCCACCCAGCAGGCTAGCAATTGCAGCTGTCTTTCCCCCACTGCCACGTGCTGCTCCTGCCCTCTGCCTTGGAGCTGCTCCCTGAGACTCCTGCTTGCTGTGCGGGGGGAAGGGAAGAAAGAGGGGGCTAATGTCAGGGTGTCCCCCTCCCCCCTGCTCCTGCACCCCGCTTACCCCATCTTCCATAGAGCAGGGGGGACATACCAGGGCTCAGGACGGAGGGAGCTTGCAGCAGCTGGTCTCAGCAAGCTGATCTAATTAACAAGGCAATGTACTTAAAGTTGAAATGCGCATATCTCCCTCCATTCCTGCTGCCTTGTAGAGTGAGAGAGTTAACCCTTGAGGGCTCAGCCAATTGCTAGTTCATCATTTAGCAGTAAGGGAAATATCCCACCCTCTGACTCCTCCACCTCAACCAAGCTTCACAATCATCATCACTGTGTACCAGTATTAAATTGTTTGTTTAAAACTTATACTGTGTGTGTGTATATATATATATATATATAGTGACAGACCCAGACCAGTGGGGTACAGGAGTCTGGTAGAGGGCAAATATACTGGTCACTGGATGAGTAGTTTTCTGTTCCCTGAGTGACCAGAGCAGGGGCTGCACTAGAGTAATCAGGAACCTGCTAGAACCAGTTAAGGCAGGCAGGCTAATTAGGACACCTGGAGCCAATTAAGAAGAAGCTGCTAGAATCAATTAAGGCAGGCTAATCAGGGCACCTGGGCTTTAAAAAGGAGCTCACTTCAGTTTGTGGTGCGAGTGTGAGGAGCAGGGAGCAAGAGGCGCAAGGAGCTGAGAGTGAGAGCTGCTGGAGGACTGAGGAGCACAAGCGTTATCAGACACCAGG
>NW_020697061.1:351209-384957 GCF_002925995.2 Terrapene triunguis
ATTAAGAAGAAGCTGCTAGAAGCAATTAAGGCAGGCTAATCAGGGCACCTGGGCTTTAAAAAGGAGCTCACTTCAGTTTGTGGTGCGAGTGTGAGGAGCAGGGAGCAAGAGGCGCAAGGAGCTGAGAGTGAGAGCTGCTGGAGGACTGAGGAGCACAAGCGTTATCAGACACCAGGAGGAAGGTCCTGTGGTGAGAATAAGGAAGGGGTTTGGAGGAGGCCATGGGGAAGTAGCCCAGGGAGTTGTAGCTGTCATGCAGCTGTTACAGGAGGCACTATAGACAGCTGCAGTCCACAGGGCCCTGGGCTGGAACCCAGAGTAGAGGGCGGGCCCAGGTTCCCCCCAAACCTCCCAATTGACCTGGACTGTGGGTTCTTCCAGAGGGAAAGGTCTCTGGGCTGTTCCCCAACCCACATGGTGAATCTCTGAGGCAAGAAAATCCGCCAATAAGCGCAGGACCCACCAAGATAGAGGAGGAATTTTGTCACACTGCTGTCAGGGGTGGGATCTTGGGGTGCACAGCACGGCAGAAGAAGGAGGGTGATTTTAAAAAAAACAAAAAACAAAACAAAAACAAAAAAAGAGAGGGTTTATTTTTTTTCACCACAATGGATGACATAGTGCGGGCACTGATACAAGCTACGGCGGCCCAGCAGGAGGCTACCCGTGTCCAGTGCGGCTGCAGCAAGAGACTAATTTCCTGCTGATAGACCAGGCTGCTCAAGACCGAGCTATGTTGCGGGAACTGGTAAACCAGGTAAAATCCCTTACAGAGCTGAATCGTGGCCATGATGGGACGCGGCTCATACGGGCCAGCCATTGGCTGCAGAAAATGACACGGGAGGATGACGTAGAGGCATACCTTCTGGCCTTTGAGAGGACAGCCCTACGGGAGGCCTGGCCTCGAGATCAGTGATCTGGCATCCTTGCCCCATTCCTGTGTGGGGAGGCCCAGAAGGCCTACCATGATCTGCCTGAAGAGGCTGCGGCAGACTACCCCCAGCTGAAAGCAGAGATCCTGGCCAGATCTGGGGTAACGACAGCAGTGCGGGCCCAGCAGTATCACGGTTGGAGGTACCAGGAAGACAAAACCCTGCGGTCCCAATTGTATGACCTCATCCATCTCGCACGAAAGTGGTTGCAAACAGAGTCCCGGAGTCCGGAAGAGATACTAGCGGTTCTGGTCATCGACCGATACATGAGGGGACTACCACCAGACCTTCGTGCCTGGGTAAGCCAGAACAAACCCACCACCTATGATGAGGTTGTCGCCCTGGTAGAGAGGCGAAGGACAGTGAGGGAGCTGACCCAACCAGTTAAGGAAGAGGCACCCCGGGTTAAACTAGCAGCACCAAGCCCTAAAGTTCGGGTGACTGGGCCACCAGGAGGGCCCAGGTGGAAAAAGAGAGAGGCTGAAGGCCCATCAGAGTCCACAAAGAGTCGGAGCACTGAGGGAGAAGAGGATCATGGTGCTAGACTGCCCAAACCAAGAGACCGGGGAACACCTAGGGCTCCATACAGATGTTATGCCTGCGGGGAGTGGGGACACAGCTGCACAGTGTCCCAATGCTGAGGAGCCTATGCAGTGTAACCTGGGGAACTGGGCAGATCCATGCTCCCTAACCCACCTTGTGGGGGTCTTACTAACCCCACATATGTATACCAGACCAGTGAAACTAAATGGGGTAGGGACCACGGCACTGGTTGATTCGGGGAGTGCTATCACGCTTATCTCAGGGAAGCTCGTGAAGCATAGTCAGCTGCTACAGGCTAAACGTACGGGGATAACATGTGTCCATGGGACAGTTAGTTACTACCCCACCATCCCAGTAAAAATCGAGATCCAAGGGAACATTACTGAGGTAGCAGCAGGTGTAGTCCCTAAACTCCCATACCCGGTGCTCATAGGGAGGGACTTCCCAGGGTTTGGAAACTTACTCCCAGTAGGGGGATGGGAGAAAGATAGGGACCCTAAAATTGGTGAGGCATCCACAGCAGACTGTCAACCCCCAATCTTCTCTGAAATATCCCCAGATTAGTTCTCCACTCCCAGACTGGGTAGAAAGACAAAAAGGGAAAGAAGGTCAGCTAAGGCCTTGGGAACCCAAATACTGACCCAAAGCCAGAGGATCGCTCTTGTAGGTAGGCGGACCCGCGCACCTGAAAAGGAGGCCACGCAGGAGGGAGAAGCACCTGAGTCTGACCCCCACCCTAACGCTTCTGAACCAGTAGAGGCAATAGAGACTAGGCCCCTAGACCTTGGGCAGATAAGCCCCGGGAGAGGAAATTTTGGACGGGACCAGGCAGAAGACCCAAGGTATGACAACATTAGGAAGGAGGTGACTGAAATAGATGGGGTCCCCGTGGAAGGGAAAACCCAGGGACCAGGACCCTACTTCATAATGAAGAAGGATCTCTTATACCGGGTTGCACCAGTACAGGGGCAGAAGGTACAGCAGATCCTAGTACCTCAAAAACACCAGAACGCTGTATTAAGTCTGGCTCATAGTCATCTTTTTGGGGGTAGAGAAGACCCTGGCACGAGTCCTACCACGGTTCTTCTGGCCCGGAGTACATGAAGAAGTGTGGAGGTACTGTGCCTCCTGCCCGGAGTGTCAGCTGCACAGTCCCTGTCCCCACTTGAGGGCACCTTTAGTACCCCTTCCCATCATAGAGGTCCCCTTCGAGCGAATAGCCATGGACCTAGTGGGACCCCTGGAGAGGACGGCTCGGGGCCACCAATATATACTTGTTGTTTTGGACTATGCTACTCGCTACCCAGAAGCCGTCCCCCTGCGGAACACAGCCTCTAAAACTATAGCCAAAGAGCTGGTGGGGATCTTTGCCCGAATGGGGCTACCGAAGGAGATATTAACCGACCAAGGAACCCCATTTATGTCGAAGCTAATGAAGGACCTCTGTACGCTTCTCCATATACATACCCTGAGAACTTCGGTCTACCATCCGCAGACTGATGGGTTGGTAGAAAGGTTTAACCGAACCCTCAAGACTATGATAAGGAAGGTGTTAAGTCGGGATGGGAAGGATTGGGACACCCTACTACCTTACCTTATGTTCGTTATCCGGGAGGTACCTCAGGCCTCAACTGGGTTTTCCCACTTTGAGTTATTATACGGGCGTCACCCCCGTGGCATACTAGATATCGCCAAAGAGATCTGGGAAGAGGAACTCAATGAGGGGAGAAATATAATAGAGCATGTAATGCAGATGCAAGACCGGATAGCCCGGGTTACCCCTATTGTACGGGAACATTTGGAGAAGGCACAGGAGGCCCAGCGAACCCATTACAATTGCCACGGCAGAAAGCAAGCTTCTGGCCCAATGGCAGGGGCCCTATGAGGTGGTTGAACCCATGGGGGAAGTAACCTACAAGGTGCGGCAGCCAGGATGCAGAAAACAAGAACAGATTGATCACGTTAACCTTCTGAAACCCTGGCATGCACAAGAGGCATGCACAACGGTCCAAAAAGACCTAACCCAGGAAAACAAGCCTTCCAAACAGGTGAGAGTGTCTCCCGATTTAACACCAGACCAGAAGAATGAGGTGTCTGAGATGCTCTTCCGGAACCAAGATGTGTTCTCGACAAAACCGGGTCGAACAACCGAGACATATCACCACATCGTCACGAACCCTGGGGCCAGAGTAACAATGAGGCCCTATCGGGTGCCAGCGGCCAAAAAGGAGGAAATAAAAGCAGAAGTAAAAAAAATGCTGGAGTTGGGGATCATCGAAGAATCCCACAGTCAGTGGTCCAGCCCAATCGTGCTGGTGCCCAAACCTGATGGCACCACAAGATTTTGCAACGACTTCCGGCGACTAAACGAAGTATCCCAGTTCGACGCGTACCCCATACCTCCCATAGATGAGAATACCTCCCATAGATGAGCTAATGGACTTTTGGACTACATGGGGCCCCAGCTACCTTCCAGCGCCTCATGGACAAGCTATTACGCCCGCATAACAGTTATGCTGCTGCCTACTTGGACGATGTGGTCATTCATACCCCAGACTGGGAAACCCAGCTGGAGAAGGTGGAGGCAGTCCTCGATACCTTCAGGCGAGCTGGCCTTACAGCAAACCCTGCCAAGTGCGCTGTAGGGTTTACAGAGGCCAAATATCTTGGCTACGTTGTGGGAAAAGGTCTGGTAAAACCCCAAGTGAACGAGTTAGAGGACATCCAAGTAGGGTTGGGGGCCGTTCTATCACAGATGGTCGGGGAGGAGGAACACCCAATTCTATACCTCAGTCGGAAACTCCTTCCAAGGGAACAAAAATATGCAGTGGTGGAGAGAGAATGCCTCGCTGTAAAATGGGCCATGGAAACATTGCGCTACTACCTGCTCGGGCGCAGATTTGTCCTCGTGACCGACCATGCCCCTCTTCAATGGATGCAGCGGAACAAGGAGAAGAACACAAAGGTGACCAGATGGTTCTTATCCCTCCAACCTTTCCAGTTCCGTGTGCAACACAGAGCAGGGCGCCGTCATGGCAACGCCGATGGCTTGTCACGTGTTACAGGAGTAGAGGGCGGGCCCGGGTTCCTCCCAAACCTCCCAATTGACCTGGACTGTGGGTTCTTCCAGAGGGGAAGGTCTCTGGGCTGTTCCCCAACCCACATGGTGAATCTCTGAGGCAAGAAAATCTGCCAATAAGCGCAGGACCCACCAAGATAGAGGAGGAACTTTGTCACTATATATATATATATATATATATATATATTAGTTTTTTGTCTGGTGAAAAAAACTTCCCTGGAACCTAACCCCCTCATTTACATTAATTCTTATGGGGAAATTCGATTTGCTTAACATCATTTCGCTTAAAGTCACATTTTTCAGGAACATAACTACAACATTAAGTGAGGAGTTACTGTAGTTTTTAAGTGTGGTGAAACTTCGGGGTATGCAAGACAAATCAGACTCCTGAAAGGGGTACAGTAGTCTGGAAAGGTTGAGATCCACTGCTTTACTGAACTGGGGCACGGAATTACTCAACAGTTCCATTTGTGTAGTTACTGAAGTTGTCAATGTATCTTAAAAAGACCATTTTCCACATGATAGACTCACCTTTCTGAGCATTAACCCGTGCTACTGCCCTCCCCCGACATGCACACTTAATTTTTATCAGAATTCCCAGTCCAACATGCTCCTTCGGGAGCATTGTTATAGAACCTACTTGAGTCCTATTATAACTATTAAGTTATTGGAAAATAATAAAATATATAGAATATGGTGCTAGGCTTTGCCACAACATTTGTAGTGTTTCATGTTGGAAAACCTGAGTGCAATGAAATAAACTCTTTAAAATACCAACAGATTAAAATTTTCCCTATGGAAAAGCAGTATTCAATTAGAATGTTTTCTCTGGTATCAGGTAAAGGTGATTTGCTGATATTTGTCTGTTTATTGCAGGTTTCTCCCAGCCTGTCTTCATTGAAATCCCTCAGATTTCAAGCAATGGAACTGTCGGTCAGTCTGTCCTTCTGTCTGTCTCCTATAAATTCAATAGGTCTTTTCACCGTCCTTTGTCAATTCAATGGAATTTCAGTAACACCACTGATCCACTCACCATCTACACAGTGACTAACTGCTCTGTCAGTGCTGAGGGGATTCCCACCTGCTGCTCTGGACATAATTATACACATCTTGCATACCAAGGCCGGACTGTATTTTTCCCTGAAAATGCTTCTCTGCTCCTTCAGAACCTGCAGCTCAATGACAGCGGAGTCTACAGCGTCACCTTCAAAGTACCACAGCAAACCAGACACATCACATTAACCGTGTCTGAATCTCATTTTAACCATGGACATGCAGGTTCCAGTAAGTATGCAATTTATAATGTGCTCAGCACTGATGCAGGCTGACCCATCCCTGATGCCACATACAAGCAGGAAGAGGGGTGTGCAGAAATCAAATATTTATCCTGTGAGCAGACATAGATCTAGGTGGGCAAGACAGTTCAGATGATATCACAGATTCTGATGTAAATGGATCTTCAATAGCAACAGCCACTTCCCATCCCCTTCTCTCAGATTAAGTCACAGGTGTAAACGGTGCCACTTAAAGTACAGCACAAAGGCAAATATTTTGTCTCAGCCGAACACAAACATTTTTGCTGGTCCTCCTCAGCCTCGGGCAAGAAACAGGTCATGGGCAAGAAACAAAAAATCACCTCCCGTTACATGTGCATGACTTATACCAGAGGTCGGCAACCTTTCAGAAGTAGTGTGCCGAGTCTTCATTTATTCACTCTGTGCTGCCTTTGGCACGTATGCCATAGGTTGCCTACCCCTGACTTATACCATAAACACCCTTGATTGAATCTTAGGGGGGCCACTGCCCACGGCACCAGCTACTGGGGGGGAGTCCCGGGGGGGTTCACTGCCATGGGTGGAGCCCCGGGGGGCCAGCGGCTGCTCCGGCCACCGCCAGTGGCCGGAGGAGGGAGCCCCGGGGGGCCAGTCACTGCTCCAGCCACCCCGGGACCACTGCTCAGGCAGTCACCAGCCCCAGCTGCCTGGGGCTGCCAGAGCAGTGGCCGGTGCATCTGGCCCCGGGGCTGGGGCCGCTCCAGCAGCGGCTGCTGTGGCTGTCCCCAGGGCCACCTGAGCAACTGGTTCCAGGGCCAGCTGTTTGGGTGGTCCTGGAGTCAGCCACACTGGCCGCTGCACAAGTCACAGAGGTTGCAGGAAGTCATGGAATCCGTGACCTCTGTGACAAACATGGAGCCCTACTAATAGGGTTAAGGAAGCAAATATAAATTCATTGCCAGGAAAATTTGCAGATGACACAAAAATTGGTGGAGTGCTAAATAATGATAGAAGCAGAGTAGTTATACAGACTGACCAGCATCCCTTGGTAAGGTGGGCTTGCTGGAAGAGCACACATTTTAACACAGACAAATGCGAGATGAGTTATCGAAGTACAAAGAATGTAAGTCACCCTTACAAAATGAGGCACTATCTCCTGGAATGCAGTGACACTGAAAAGGTTTTAGGGATCACATTGGATTACCAACTGAACATGAGCTCCCAGTGTATTGCTGTAGGTAAGAGGGCTAATGAGGTCCTTGGATGCATAAGGATAGGAATATCCTTTATGAGTGGGAAAGCATTATTACTTTTGCCAGAAGCTGGGAATGGGCGACAGGGGATGGATAATTTGGTGATTACCCATTCTGTTCATTCCCTCTGGGGCAGCTGGCATTGGCCACTGTCGGAAGACAGGATACTGGGCTAGATGGACCTTTAGTCTGACCCAGTATGGCCATTCTTATGTTCTCTGCATACAACATTACTGAGACCATTACTGTAATATTGTATCCACTTCTGGTACCACATGCCAAAAAAGATGCTGAAAATTGGAAAGGGTTCAGGAAAGACTGACAAGGATGATCTGATGTCTGGAAGTCATACCTCAAGAAGTTCAAACAATCTAGTTTATCCCAGAAAAGGTTAAGAGTTGACTTGATTACAGTCAGTGGCGTAGCCAGGTTCTAACATCAGGGGGAGCGAACACATAAAAGAAGGCACCACCCGACATATCAAATTACTAATTACATACTTTTAAATTCGTTATACATATTTATTTGTACTTAAAATAAAAACACAAGAA
The DNA here is from genome assembly GCF_002925995.2 of Terrapene triunguis. Lineage (NCBI taxonomy): Eukaryota > Metazoa > Chordata > Testudines > Emydidae > Terrapene > Terrapene triunguis. Next base: position 358,842 of record NW_020697061.1, read on the forward strand.
TGATCCAGCCACGGAAGGGTTTGCACAGCCGGCATTTCACAGGAGAACTTTAGATTATATTTAGATATACTTTAGATTCTAGAAAGTAAATGACAAAATACAGTAGTTTATAATTGTCACCCCTCACCCCCGGAGCAGAGCGGTGGCTCAGCTGCGGCAGAGTCATTCCCTGGGCTGCCGCTGCTCGCGGAAAAAAGATGCCGCTGAAGAGAGACCATGAGAAAAAAACACCCCCCCCCACTTTTCCTTCCTTCTCACCTCCTCTGCCGGCACCAGCTGGGCTTCAGAGCCACCAGGAGCTCTGCCCTCCAGATTGTGGATTTTGTGCTGTTCTATCCCCTTGGATGTCCTGATGTGAGAAAACTGAAAGCTTGGAAGCCGTGTTAACTTCCAAGTGACAGGTGCTTATTGTAGTGCTGCACGCTTAGTTTCCAGCCAATGGTTCCCTTATTTCTTGGTGGCATATTAATTATTATTAATAACAAGTCCAGTAGGGCTTAGAAACCTCACGTGAAGTCAGGTCCCCTCTGTGCTAGAAGCTGTACATATAGAGTACAAAGAGTTTACAGAGGGTGGACAAAAGGAAGTATCCTCATGATTTGGGGTATGTTAACACTGGAAAAGGGAGGTGTAATTTCCGGCTTGTGTAGACATACCCGTGCTAGCGCTGATCAAGCTAGTGTGCTAAAAATAGAAACGGAGCCACAATGGTGCAAGGGGCTAGCCATCCTGAGTGTGATCCCACCTGAGACCCTTGATAAGCACTCAGGTGACTAGCCCCACCTGGTGCTCATGCCGTTACACTTCTATATTTAGCACTCTAGTTTGATCCGAGCTAGCACCAGTATGTCTCCTCCAGCTGGGCATGACGCCTCCAGCTCCAATGTAGACGTACCTACAGATGGAGAACAGAGGCACAATCAGGCTAAGTGACTTGTTCAAAGTCACCCAGGGAGTCACTGGCAGAGCTGGGAATTGAATGCATGTCTCCTGCTTCCATACAGTTGGATTGCTTCACCCGGAGGTCTCAGGACAGTAATAGGCTGATTAGGCCTCAGCTGGAGTATTGTGTCCAGTTCTGGGCACCACATTTTAGGAAGGATGTGGACAAACTGGAGAAAGTCCAGAGAAGAGCAAAAAAAAAATGATTCAGGATCTAGAAAACATGACCTATGAGGGAAGATTGAAAAAATTGGGTTTGTTTAGTCTGGAAAAGAGAAGACTGAGAGGGGACAGAATAACATTTTTCAAGTACATAAAAGGTTGTTACAAGGAGAGAGAAAAATTGTTCTTCTTAAAAATTGTTCTCTGAGGATGGGACAAGAAGCAATGGGCTTAAATTGCAGCATGTGAGGTTTAGGTTGGATATTAGGAAAAACTTCCTAACTGTCAGGGTGGTTAAGCACTGGAATAAATTGCATAGGGAGGTTATGGAATCACCGTCACTGGAGATTTTTAATAAAGGTTAGACAAACACCTGTCAGGATGGTCTAGATAATACTTAGTCCTGCCACAAGTGCAGGGGATTGGACTAGAAGACCTCCTGAGGTCCCTTCCAGTCCTGTGATTCTACTGTTGTAAATGTCCTGTGTCCCATGAGCATGGGCCATTAAAGAGCTGCATGTTAATGTATAAATGGACACAAATCGGACATCAGGAATGGTAACATACATAAACCAGTAAGTGAACACTTCAATCTCCCTGGTCATTCTATTACAGATTTAAAAGTCACTATCATTGAACAAAAAAACTTCAGAAACAGACTTCAAAGAGAAACAGCAGAACTAAAATTCATTTGCAAATTTAACACCATTAATCTGGGCTTGAATAGGGACTGGGAGTGGCTGGCTCATTACAGAAGCAGCTTTTCCTCTCCTGGAATTGACACCTCCTCATCCATTATTGGGAGTGGACTACATCCACCCTGATTGAATTGGCCGTGTCAACACTGGTTCTCCACTTGCGAAGTAACTCCCTGCTCTCCATCTGTCAGTATATAATGCCTGCATCTGTAACTTTCACTCTATGCATCCGAAGAAGTGAGGTTTTTACCCACGAAAGCTTATGCCCAAATAAATCTGTTAGTCTTTAAGGTGCCACCAGACTCCTTGTTGTTCATGTTAATGTAGTACATTGTGATGGTGTCACATAATGACTGTGCCCCAGGACACAAAATAGTGTCCTGCAGAGAGGCATCATCACAACTAAAGATGCAAACAATGCAACACAGTATCATGGTGCCCTGGCTATCATGTCAGCAGGATCCCAGTACTTGCCATTGATGCACTTCATGCGTTGTGCTTTATAGAATACATCCGTACAGACAGAGAGACCATTCATCCCAGCCTGAAATGCAGCTGCTTCTGGGGTGGAACTTGGCAGCCAATTTGCACCACAACGGTGTGACAGAGGCGACAAAGTGAAAAAATGTCTCCTCCTGTCACAACTGCAGGGGCAAGATGGGTCAGCAGGATGCAATCGCCCACGCTGGCCAGGACAGGAGGGTTAAGCAGTGAGGAAGTAGACTCTTTAGTGATCACACATGGTCAGGACGTTGGTTTTAAGCTTCCTCTGAGAGATGGCGGCACAGTGTCCCCTGAGCATCATGCTGCGCCGCTGGTTCAATACTGACTCCGAGGGAAGGTCTCAGGCTCCTGCATCACCAGCCCAGGAGCGAGAGCTCACCCAGGATGGCTCAGGAGGTGTTTATCTTCCCTGCTGCGTGGCCGCCTCGCTCTGCATGGGGTTGCTGGGGGCCAACTGGGCTGCTGCTCCTCAGCCCTCCCCCCCCCACTGCGCTGGGGGGCTGCGCTGCCGCCCCTTCCCCTCCCAGCAGAACTCACCCCTGCTTGGGTGGCACGTGCCAAGTGGGGCTCGGCTTAGCAAGCCGGGCAGCTGCGGGTGGGCAGGAGCCTCCTCCTCCTCATCCCCGGGGAGCCAGGCAACCAGCCGCCACCACCTGCAGCCCCGGAGCAAGTGAGCTGGGCTGGGGATGCGGGAGGGTGGTGTAGAGCCAAGAGCCAGCTGGCGGCCACATGCAAAACCCAGCTCCGGACTCCGAGTCCGGAGCCCAGTGCTGGCTGCGCAGAAAGGCGCCACTTTTGGAAAATGTGCTCAGGGGGAGCGGCTGCTCCCCCTGCTCCCCCCTAGCTATGCTACTGATTACAGTCTACAAATACCTACATGGGGAAGAGCTTTCTGACAGCTCTTTAATTTAGCAGGCATAATCCAGGAGATCCAGGGATTGGAAGCTGACTAGAAATAAAGTGCAAAGTTTTAACAATGAAGGTCATTAACCGTTGGAGTAACTTCCCTAGGGATGGGTGATGGATTCTCGGTCGCTTGAAGTCTTTAAATCACGACTGGATTCTTTCTAAAAAAAAGATGTTCTAGTTCAAACAGACCTTGTGGGCTTGATGCAGAAATTACTGGGTAGATCCCGTGGCCTGTTTTATGCAGGAGGTCAGACTAGTCGATCATCTGGCCTAAGAATCTCTGAATCAGGATTAGTTGGAGGATCAGTTTGCCTCTGAAATGCTGGGTGCTCTCTGCTCATGTTGCCTGAGTCTCATAAGGTTTGCAGTGAATGAGGCAGGGCTCCACAGAAGCCCTTGCATCACTGAGTACCCATCCCAGCTTAGAGGATGAAGTGAAGGCTTCACAGCTGCTTAGACATCCCAGTAGTAAATGTAAGAAAAGAAGCTCCCTTATGGTTGGTTCCAACTTGGCTGAAAAATTGGCTCTTCATGTCCATCGATTACCTTAACACAGCAGCATCTTACCTGCAGTTGTCACCTATTTGATATTAACACTGCTGCCTACATAAGAACATAAGAATGGCCCTACTGAGTCAGAGAAAAGGTCCATCTAGCCCAGTATCCTGTCTGCCGATAGCGGCCAATGCCAGGTGCCCCAGAGGGAATAAACAGAACAGGTAATCATTGAGTGATCCATCCCCTGTCATCCATTCCCAGCTTCTGGCAAACAGAGGCTAGGGACACGATCCCTGCCCATCCTGACTAATAGCCATTGATGGATCTATCCTCCATGAATTTATCTAGTTCTTTTTTTAACCTTGCCTGATTGAGGATCCTCTATGGAAAATGCATGTACACCTACATTATTAATTTATAAAATACAAATACTGCATGTTTTCTTTCATGTATCAGACAGTGAAGGAGAAAAGGACTCTTCTGTCTACATCATTGCCTTCATCGCTGTAGTTGGCTGCTGTTTTATCTTGCTGTTCCTGCTGCTGCTCTTCTACTGCAGATGGCTCAGAGGTGGGTGGATCTGCTCTTGCTTCTCGCTCACTTTTGTTGGTGCTTTTGTCTATTAAATTACTGATTTAAAAAAAATCTGAGTGATAGTACCTGGCCGCTGAAAAGTTCATGCTCTGCCCCTCCCCGCTTCCAGAGTCAAGCTCTCAATGCCATATTGCCCTGAAATCTGCAGGACATGCCAAATCCTGGGGTAAGATGAGCTCATAGGACAGCTAAGGAGCCATGAGTTTATTTAGATGTGATGATGTCAGGACACAATGGAATGGCGAATGTTGGAGTGTTGTGACTCCGTATCTAGGTATTGCAACAATTCTGTTGTTCCCTAACACAAATACACATTGGTGGCGTCCCTGCTGCAGCAAAGGACCTTTCAGGTGGTAATTGTAAAGTTAACTTATAGGGTTTCTATAGGATACTCCTGTAAAGAAAAATCACAGAGACACACATACCCCTCCAAAGCTTACATATCTCACAGTCATTAAAAACTCCTTGGGATGGATCATTCAGGAAATTGATGCAATTATTTGTAAGTAACGTTTTCTCATTTTTCTCCCAGAATATATTTTCAGAAATGTGTAACTTAAAGACAAATATGCACTTTTCTTTAGGTCACCGGCCAGAGTTTCTGTAGGTGTCATTAGAGCTAATAAATTTGCAAAGATGAGAGTGGTGCATTTGCAGCACAGAGCATCGGACAGGAAAATATTAATTAATCAAAAATTTTCACAGGTGCAGTTCCACAGAAGAGGGTCCGAATCATAAAGCAACAAGAGGTAGTATAAGAAATAACAAAACACTATGGGTATGTCTACACTACGAGAGTAGTTCGATTTTACTTAAATCAAATATGTGGAATCGATATTACAAAGTCGAAAGTGTGTGTCCACACTAAGGACAGTAATTCGACTTTGTGAGTCCACACTAACGGGGCAAGCGTCGACATTGGAAGCGGTGCACCGTGGGCAGCTATCCCACAGTTCCTGCAGTCCCCGCTGCCCATTGGAATTCTGGGTCGAGGCCCCAATGCCTTCTGGGGAAAAAAATGTGTCGAGGGTGGTTTTGGGTAACTGTCGTCATCCAACCATCACTCCCGCCCTGAAAGCGCCGGCGGGAAATCAGTTCGCGCACTTTTCTGGTCAGTGACAGCGCGGATGCCACAGCACTGCAAGCATGGAGCCCGCTGCGACCATCGCTGCAGTTATGGCCGTTATCAACACCTCGCACCTTATCATCCACCTTTCCCAGAGGCAGATGCTGAGAAATCGGGCGAGGAGGCTACGGCAGCGCGGTGAGGACCTGAAGTCTGAGAGTGGCACAGACCTGTCACAAAGCACAGGACCCCGCGCCGAGGACATCATGGTGGCAATGGGTCATGTTGATGTTGTGGAATGGCGATTCTGGGCCCGGGAAACAAGCACGGACTGGTGGGACCGCATAGTGCTGCAGGTCTGGGATGAATCACAGTGGCTGCGAAACTTTCGCATGTGGAAGGGGACTTTCCTGGAACTTTGTGAGTTGCTGTCCCCTGCCCTGAAGCGCAAGGACACCCGGATGCGAGCAGCCCTGAGTGTCCAGAAGCGAGTGGCCATAGCCCTCTGGAAGCTTGCAACGCCGGACAGCTACCAGTCAGTCGCGAACCACTTTGGCGTGGGCAAATCTACCGTGGGGGTTGTTGTGATGCAAGTAGCCAACGCAATCGTTGAGCTACTGCTCTCAAAGGTAGTGACCCTGGGAAACGTGGAGGTCATCATAGATGGCTTCGCCGCGATGGGATTCCCAAACTGCGGTGGGGCTATAGATGGAACTCACATCCCTATCCTGGGACCGGACCACCAGGCCAGCCAGTACATTAACCGAAAGGGCTACTTTTCAATGTTGCTGCAAGCACTGGTGGACCATAGGGGACGTTTTACCAACATCAACGTCAGATGGCCGGGCAAGGTTCATGACGCTCGTGTTTTCAGGAACTCTGGTCTGTTTAGATGGCTGCAGGAAGGTATTTACTTCCTGGACCACAAAATAACTCTTGGGGATGTGGAGATGCCTATAGTCATCCTCGGGGACCCAGCCTACCCGCTAATGCCCTGGCTCATGAAGCCCTATACAGGCGCCCTGGACACTGAAAAAGAACTCTTCAACTACCAGCTGAGCAAGTGCAGAATGGTGGTGGAGTGTGCTTTTGGACATCTCAAGGGGAGATGGAGAACCTTACTGACTCGCTCTGATCTCAGCGAAACCAATATCCCCATTGTTATTGCAGCTTGCTGTGTGCTCCACAATCTGTGTGAGAGCAAGGAGGAGACCTTTATGGCGGGGTGGGAGGTTGAGGCAAATAGCCTGGCTGCTGATTACGCCCAGCCAGATAGCCAGGCGATTAGAAGAGCCCAGCGGGACGCGCTGTGCATCCGGGAGGCTTTGAAAGCTAGGTTCCTGAGTGAGCAGGGTAACCTGTGACTATTAAGTTTGTTTACAGAGAAGCTGAACCTGCCCCCGTTTCTTTACCCAATAAATGTTCACTATCCTCTCCAGTTACATACCCCGTTCACCCCGTTCCCCCCCTTCCAACACACGTTTAAAAATAAAATCACTTGAAATTTGTTAATGAACACCATTTTCTTTATTACTGTTTTCGCAGGAAAGTGTTGAACCTGGGACGCCGACTGTGGTGGGGAGCAGGTGTAGTGTAGTGATGCAAAGGATGCTTCTAAACTCCAGGAATGACAGGCTCTGCACTGGTGGACTGGTTGTTTCAACGGAGCCTGCCACCCCTCCTGTTCGGGACTCTGTGTGTGGGGGCTATGTGACTTTGTGGCAGGGGGAGGATGGTTGCAGATCCCCTGCTGTGTGGCTCTGTGATCCAGGATAAGGACCGCTGCATAAGATCTCTAACCGCCCTCCCCCGCCACAAAGTCAAATAGCCCCCCCCACACACACACAGAACATGAAAACCACCTCCCAGACTGACCAGGGTAACTAGTGAATGCAATGTGTGTGTGCCCTGCTGCTGAACCTGCCCCCGCGTCCGTACCCTGGTAAAGGTGACTATACTGTCCAATTACCAACCCCCTTCCCCCCCTTCAAACAGACTCTCCTCTAAAAGAACATGATGGAAACAGTAATTAACAGAAACGTATTTTTTATTAGCAACTACACATGAAACTGGGGGATGAAACTGGGACGGGGGCTTGGGTGAGGCAGGAAGGAGAGGACTTATCAAATTTTGGGGAATGAGAGCCTTCTGGTACTTGAGCAGTCTGCAGGGGTGGAGTGAGAGTTTTCACAGACTCTGCCGCCCCTCTTTCTTTGGACTTTGGGTGAGGGGGGTATGGGACTTTGTGGCGGGGGAGGGCGGTTAGAGATAGACTGCAGCGGGGCTCTGTCCTCCTGCCTCCGGTCCTGCAGAACATCCACAAGGCGCCGGAGCATGTCCGTTTGCTCCCTCATTAGTCCAAGCAGCGTTTGAGTGGCCTGCTGGTCTTCCTGCCGCCACCTCTCCTCCCGTTCCATGTGTGATCGGTGCATTTGGGACAAGTTCTCCCTCCACTGGGTCTGCTGGGCTGCCTGGGCTCGGGAGCAGCCCATAAGTTCCGAGAACATGTCCTCCCGTGTCCTCTTCTTCCTACGCCTAATCTGCGCTAGCCTCTGGGAGTGTGATGCCAGGGTAGTTCGGGAGACAGTCACAGCTGTGGGATGGGAAAAAGGGAGTGAATTCCTCAGAAAGATAAATTTTTGGGTGAACAAAGAACATAGTCTTTCTCTGTGAACAAGACCATGCACAGCACCTATCACATGCGCACTCAGGAGAAGGTCGAATTTTCGGCCTTCGCATTCAGTGCCTGGGGTCTTGCAGTGCAGATCAGACAAGCGGGACAGGACAGCGGAATTTGGGTAACAGGCTGACATGGTAAGCCGTAGACTTGTGGCTGCTTAAAACTTTAATAATAGCACTGGCCTCCTTTCACGTTCAAAGCAATGCCAGTCCCTGCTGCCAGCAATCCGGCAAGCATGAACTCTGCCCCTGTCCCACCCCCTCGCGGCTGTCCCAGGGAAAGATCCCTGTATGCTGCTCCTCTCCCGCCTCCACCGCGTGGCTCTAAACCGCCGGTTACAGTTCTGTAAAGGAACAGGCAAGCAGTCCCAATACTAACATTCCCCTACCTAATTCAAAGCAGGTCACCATGAGCGACATCACTCTGATGAGGATTTCAGAGACGGAGAAAGAATGGATGCTTCGGGAAAGCCTGCAAAGACCAGGGCCGTATGCCGCCATGCTCTGCAAGGCAATGATACCCGAGTACTTGATTGTCTCCTGGCGTGGAAACGTTTCCTACCACGGAGGACCCAATAAGGCCGCTCTCCCCAGGAACCTGATGCAAAGGCTTTCCAATTACCTCCAGGAGAGCTTCGTGGAGATGTCCCAGGAGGATTTCTGCTCTATCCCCGGACATATAGACCGGATTTTACTGTAGCTGCACTGGCAGGGACTACAGAGTAGAGCGCCTAGGGCAAAACAATCATGCTAAACCGGACATTGTTAGATTTTTTTTCAGTAGTTGCACTGCCAAGGACTGAAACGTTAAGCGCCTAGGGCAAAGTAATCATGCAAAACCCATTGTTAATATTGTTAATATTCCTGTTCTGTTAAAAATAAATGTTTACATGTTTAAAACACTTACTGACTGATCCTTCCCCTGATTCTGTGTCCGGGTTAACGGCTGGGGATGGTTGGTAGGGGATCTCTGTAAGGGTGATGAAGAGATCCTGGCTGTCGGGGAAATCAGCGTTGTAAGCGCTGTCGACTGCCTCGTCCTCCTCATTTCCTTCCTCATCTTCCCCGTCCGCTAACATGTCCGAGGAACCGGCCGTCGACAATATCCCATCCTCAGAGTCCACGGTCAGTGGTGGGGTAGTGGTGGCGGCCGCACCTAGGATGGAATGCAGTGCCTCGTAGAAACGGGATGTCTGGGGCTGGGATCTGGAGAGTCCGTTTGCCTCTTTGGTCTTCTGGTAGCCTTGTCTCAGCTCCTTGATTTTCACGCAGCACTGCGTTGCATCCCGGCTGTATCCTCTCTCTGCCATGGCTTTAGAGATCTTCTCGTAGATCTTTGCATTCCGTCTTTTCGATCGCAGCTCGGAAAGCACGGACTCATCGCCCCACACAACGATCAGATCCAAGACTTCCCGATCAGTCCATGCTGGGGCCCTCTTTCTATTCTGAGATTGCATGGCCATCTCTGCTGGAGAGCTCTGCATCGTTGCCAGTGCTGCTGAGCGCGCCACGATGTCCAAACAGAAAATGAGATTCAAACTGCCCAGACAGGAAAAGGAATTCAAATTTTCCCGGGGCTTTTCCTGTGTGGCTGGTCAGAGCATCCGAGCTCGGACTGCTATCCAGAGCATCAACAGAGTGGTGCACTGTGGGATAGCTCCCGGAGCTATTAGCGTCGATTTCCATCCACACCTAGCCTAATTCGACATGGCCATGTCAAATTTAGCGCTACTCCCCTCGTTGGGCAGGAGTACAGAAGTCAAATTTAAGAGACTCTATGGGTACGTCTACACTACGAGATTAATTCGAATTTAGATAATTCGAATTTGGGAAACAGATTGTATAAATTCGATTGTGCGCGGCCACACTAAGCACATTAATTCGGTTTTTAACCACATTAATTCGGTGGTGTGCGGCCACACTACCCCTAATTCGAATTTACAAAATCGATTTTGGTGCTACTCCGCTCGTCGGGGTGGAGTACAGAAATCGATTTTAAGCGCCCTTTAATTCGAAGTAACTGGCTCCGTTGTGTGGACGGGTTAAGGATTAATTCGGATTAACGCAGCTAAATCCGAATTAAAGTCGTAGTGTAGACCAGGCCTATGTCGAACTAAATAGCTTCATGGTGTGGACGGGTGCAGAGTTAATCCGATGTAACGGTGCTAAATTCGACATAAACTCCTAGTGTAGACCAGGCCTAAGATGTGGGTGGATCTGGTTAACAACTGGCAGTCTGGATTTGGCTGGGTCCGTTTTTAAGGCTTATTTTTTGAGTACTAACAGCATAAATTAACTCTAGTTGGTGGAACATTACAAACTGCTTGTGTTTATTCATTCATTTTGTTAAATGTATTTGCCTTGTGTTTGCACCTCTTTTGTTTTCCATGAATATTCAAGCCAACCTGTTTACTGTTTGCAGCAAACAGACCAGATCATCATCCATTGTAAATAAGTGTAGTTCTCACTGGCTTCTGTGGAACTGTGCTGATTTACACCAACTGAGGATCTGGCCCACAGTGAATCTGAAGTGAGGTCTGGAGAATGTTTATGGTAAGCACATTTTGACAAATTATGTGTATCTGCACCAGAAATACTGGTTTTTCAGAATTATCCTGATGTCTCATATATCCAGTCAAAACTAAAAAAAACAGTTGGAATGTTGAATATTGAAGACCAGCAATATTCAGGGCTCACATGAACACAACAGAAAGAGACAAAATTGTCCAATAAATTATTCTCTAGACATTTTTGCCTAGATTAAATTTAAACTCAGACCTGATCTACACTAGAAACTTTTGCTGATATGGAAACATTGTCTAGGGGTGTGATTTTTTAGGTGACATTTTATATCTGAAAAGCCCTAGTGTAGCTACAATTATACCAACACAAAGATGCTTTGGCTGGTATAGCTCATTTCGTGCGGGGAATCAGTATAAGCTATACCAGTAAAAGCACTCTATTACCAGTGTGAGCTGTGTCTGCTCTAGGGAGGGTTTGCTGGTATATCTATAATGGCAAACCTTTCCTACTGTAGACTAGGCCTAAAATAATTAGCAATAAAATGCATAAGCCATATTCAAGTCATGATTTCTATTTCTTGTATGGTTAAATTTTCAATTGTAAGTTTTTGCATTTATTTTTGGGGGGGTATCAAAGAGGCAAATATTCAAAAGCATTATCAGATCAAAGTAAATATGAAATTAAAATACAGAGAAATACAGGGAAAATAGGCTACAATAACTCTTCACAGCTCCAGTAATCTAAGTCAGTTCCTCCTCTTATACAACAGTAGCCTTTCATATAGGGCCTCATCTAATAGCCATTGAAGTCAATGGAAAGACTCCCACTGATTTCAAAGGGCTTTGTTTGAGGCCCATAGTCAGCTAGGCTGACTTCTTTGTTTCTAGCAATTTTTACAGGACTGTAGGCTCTTCATTGGAATGCATATGAACATCTCCCAGCTAGCCATGACCATCAGCAAATACCCTGCTGACCCAATTTGGAAACCTGTGACCTAGCGCCATGATAGTAAACAGGCCCGCCGACAGCAATTCCGGGCCCCAGAGCAGAACAGTCAATGGGCCCCCACGCACACACAAGCCGTGCGCGCGCGACATTTGGGCAGTGCTGCGCCCACGCTGGCTGGTGCCCAGCAAACTGTCGGCTGCACTGCTGGGCAGGCTCTTCCAGCACAGCCAGGGCTTCCACATGCCCGCCTGGTAGGTTTGCCAACTGTCTAATTGTGCAAACCCAAAGACCCTTGCCCTGCCCCCACCTCACCCCTTCCCTGAGACCACACCCCTGTCCCGCCCCTTCTCCAAGGCCCTGCCCCCTGCTCACTCCATCCTCCCTCCCTCTGTCACTCACGCTCCCCCCCACTCGCTTTCACCAGACTGGGGTAGGCGGTTGGGGTGTGGGAGGGGGTGCGGGGTGCAGGCCCTGCAGGAGGGACTGCGGGGTGCAGGCTCTGGGAGGGAGTTTGGGGGTGAGGTGCGAGCTCTGGGCTGGGGCATGGGTGAGAGGTGCGGGATCTGGGAGGGAGTTTGAGTGCAGGCTCTGGGCTGGGGCAGGGGGTTGGGGTGCAGGATGGGGTCAGGGGGTCAGCGCTTACCTCAGGCAGCTCCCAAAAGTGTCTGGCACACCCCTCTGGCAGCGGCTCCTAGGCGGGGAGTCCAGGGGTTCTCCACAGCGCTGTGTGCCGCTGCCCTCAGGTACAGCCCCCACAGCTCCCATTGGCCGCAGTTCCCATCCAATGGGAACTGCGGAGTCGGTGCTTGGGGCGGGGGCAGCACATGGAGACCTCCTCCCCCCCCGGGCCGCAGGGATGTGCTGTCCACTTCCTGGAGTGGCACGGAGTGAGGGCAGGCAGGAAGCCTGCCTTTTAGCCCCACTGCGCTGCTGGTGGTGGTGGTGGCTGGGGGCCCCCACGTCCTTTTAAATCACCCGGGCCCCTGGGCAATTGCCCCCTTTGCCCCGCCCCGTTGGCGAGCCTGATAGCAAAGTACTTTCATTACAGAGATTGAAACACACACCAATAACTAAGCAAAAACTCTCAATCAAATGCTAAGCAATATAAGGGCATATGGTATCATGCCCAAGGGGCACTAGACTCAGGCTCTGACCAACTGCAAAAGGAGCAGTTTCCTTTTGTTTGCACCCTTCTGTTAATTGCAACCACAGAAGAGGCTTAGCCAGATTTTCTCCTCTTTATGTTCGATCAGATCCCCTTTTCCTGTTGTACCGCCTCTGCCCCACACAAACTTCTTACCTGCCTGCATATTAGTGGAATTACTTTACTTTGCACATCCATTGATTGCTTCATCCGCACAAATTAGATAACAGTATTCTGCTCCTTTCAATAGCTTCTGCTTCTTGCGTCCAGCAACTAACATCGCTGTATAACTCATTGCAGAATTTTGTCCGTAACAATTTTTTTCTGAAAAGCTCAGAGCAAATTTTACTATTGATTTGAATAAAAAATAGTGAAAGAGTAACAGAGATCCAAGAGATGAGCAGCTGTCCGTCTGCTCCTGGCCAGTAAGGCCAGTTCTCTATACAGTTCTTATTAGGACCTGATTCTTCATCCCATACTCTCATGGAACAGAACACAAATATATGAAATTTGCAGAGATTGTCATATTATCTGAGTGCTGAGACATGGGAGGGTGTAATGCCAGCCAGGAACAATCCTCCCCTACAGGTATGGTGTCAGATATATTGGGAGGGTGGGGCCTTAGGGAAGAGGAGCATATTGAAGCCTAGCTATTGTAACTGGTTTTGTGGCCCTGGAGGCCTCATCAGCAAACCCTGCAGCATTCTCCCAGCTGGCTGGCCAGAGCGAGCATGAGCCCACAAGAGCTGAGCTCTGACACTGCTCCAAAGTCATCATCTGGTGTATTGCAGCATTTCTCTGAGTGAGTAAATGTGAATTGACTAGAGGACACAGATATTAATGGGGATTAGAATTTGTAAAAGGGAAGGAGAGTAGTTAATTTGAGGGGCTAGTCAAGTCTGTTCTGTGTGCATAGATTATTAATTAATACTATTATTATTATTTTATTATTTAAAATTTATATTGTAATAGTGCTTAGAGGCCACCAAGTCACGGCCCCATTGTGCCAGGCGCTTGTACAAACATGTACGGTACAGCTTCACTGCAGAGTTAACTTTGGTGAATAGCACCTGGGTCAGAACATGCAGGTTAGCCTTGCCCGGGTTCTTTGTGCTGAGACACTCTGGGCTCCATTGCCAGTCAACTGTGAAAGACCTTTTCTATCTTTCAGGGGGACTTGTGGGAAGACAATGAAGAAATTGGAGCAGAGGTCCCCAAACTGTGGGGCGCACCCCCCTGGGGGGGCAAGGAGGAATGTTGGGGGGGGGCAACTGGGGCCTGGGCCTGGGGCGGGGAAGGAGAGCCACCCAGCTCTGTTTCTGGCCCTGGCTGCTGGCCCTACGCCTGGGGCTGAGACTCTGTGCCTGGCCTGGCCCCTGCCCCCGGCTGTGGTCCCAGCCTCAGCCCCCTTTCCCCTGTCCACGTCCCCCCTCCTGGAGCCATGGCTCCGCTCCTGGCTCATGGGGGGGAGGGCGAGAACAAGGGTAAAGGGGAGCTTGAGGTAAAAAGTTTGAGGACCACTGCATTGGAGGGTAGTGGCCTAGTGGGTAGGGGGGAAGCAGTAGATGTGATATTTCTTGAATCTAGTAAGGCTTTTGACACTGTCCCACATGACATTCTCATAAGAAAACTAGCGAAATGGGGTCTAGGTGAAATTACTATAAAGTGTCTGCACAACTGGTTGAGAAAACAAACTTAATAGTCAAACTGGGATGATATATCTAGTGGGATCCCACATAGGTCTATCCTGGGTCTGGTACTATTCAATATTTTCATTAATGATTTGGGTAATGGGGTGGAGAGTATTCTTATCAAATTTGTGAATGGCACCAAGCTGGGAGGGGCAGCAAGCACTATGAAGGACAGGAGTAGAATTCAAAATGACCTTGATTAATTGGAGAATTGGTCTGAAATCAACAAGATGAAATTCAGTAAAGAAAAGTGCAAAGTACTACATTTAGGAAGGAAAAATCAAATGCACAAATATGCTATGGGGGATGATTGGGTAGGTGGTAGTACTGCTGAAAAGGATCAGAAGGTTATAATGAATCACAAATTGAATGTGATCCAAAAATGGGATGCAACTGCAAAAACATCTAACATCATTCTGGGATGTATTAACAAGAGTTTTGTATGTAAGACACGGGAGCTAATTGTCTCACTCTACTTGGCATGGGTGAGGCCTAAGATGGACTACTGTGTCCAGTTCTGGGTGCCCCACTTTAGGAAAGATGTGGACAAATTGGAGAGAGTCCAGAAAAAAGCAACAAAAATTATTAAAGGTTTAGAAAACCTGACCTATAAGGAAAGGTTAAAGGACCTGGGCATGTTTAATCTTGAGAAAAGAAGATTGAGGCAGAACCTGATACCAGTCTTCAAATATGTTAAGGGCTGTTACGAAGAGCATAGTGATCAATTGTCATGTCCACGGAAAGTAGGACAAGAAGTAATGGCCTTAATCTGCAGCAAGGGAGATTCAGGTTAGATATCAGGAAAAACTTTCTAACTAGAAGGATAGCTAAGTAATGGAATAGGTTACCAAGGGAGGTTGTGGAATCCCAGTCATTGGAGGTTTTAAAGAACAGGTTAGACAAACACCTGTCAGGGATGGTCTCGATAATACTTGGTCCTGCCTCAGCCAGAGGCATGGAGTAGATGACCTCTTCCAGCCCGACATTTCTATGATTCTGTGACTATCAGCACTTGAGTGATCCAGCCTGTGTCCTCACTGCAAAATAGATGGGTTCCAGCCTGAGTAAAGGGGAGCCCAAGTTCTAAGCTGAACCCCAGCCAGGTCAGCTTAAAGCACCACCAAACTCAAGTAAAATGTTTGTGCGTGTGGATGGTAGGGGAGTTAGGGCTAAAACTAAGAGCCCAGGGTAACTGCATCGAAGACCATACCCATAGAGAATGATTGCACTCCTGTACTTCCCCATCTGCCCCAACTCATCCTTTGACTGCAGCATCATTGGAGTTCTGGTTCTTTCTTTCTTCCAACTTTGAATGTGTTCCTCAGCTGGCACTCTCCTGCAGCCCCTGACTCCAGCCCCTCTAGGTGGTTATTCCCCTTGCTGAGGGTCAGGGCGGTTTCATGATTTTCTTGCAACAATACTAGGGGTTTCTATCAGCGGCGGCTCCAGGCACCAGCGCAGCAAGCGCGTGACTGGGGCGGCAAGCCGGGGGCGGTTCCCTGTTGGTCCCTGCGAGGGCGGAAGTCAGGCTGCCTTTGGCAGCATGCCTGCAGGAGGTCCGTCGGTCCCGCGGATTCGGCGGCAATTCGGCGGCGGGTACGCCGAATCCACGGGACCAGGGACCTCCCGCAGGCGCGCGGCCGAAAGCCACCTGCCTGCCGTGCTTGGGGCGGCAAAAAAGCTAGAGCCGCCGCTGGTTTCTACAGCTCCACTTTGTGTGGTTTTCTGTGCTCCTCCTGCACACGCTGTCGACTCCTGCCTTTGCAAGACTAAGTTGTTTGCTGCTGAGGAAGGATGAATCAGTTCACTTTAAAACCAAAGCTTCATAAACCTTCATCCCTTTGCTAAACACAAACTTGCGAAAAGCTCAGATAATGTGTCCCTCACATACCACCCCCCTCTGTTCCCTGGCTCGCTCAGCTGCCTGTTTCTCCCTCTCCTCATTTGTCACCTCCCATCTACCTTTGCATCACTGACTGTTGTCCTTCCAAGTAATCCTCCTTTGATCTCGGGGATATCCACTACAGCATCATGACCCCCACAACCTCCGACAGTCCCGCTGACCCACCCGCCAACCAGCCCATGACTAGAGCTGTTTGAACTTCTCAACTTGAACCACAGCCTTGGTTTGAGCTCAGACGCTCTCAGCCAATCAGCACTGCTCTGCTCTGCTCTACTTGTGGTAGCATCTGTGATCTTCCCATAAAAGGCTTTTGCAAACATTTTCCTCTCTCTGGATATCTGTGCACTTTACCAGTCTTCTGTTCAAGGCGTGTTCTCAGTGTGGGTCTGGCCCTTGGGGTTAGTCCATGGGGCAAATCAGGTGGTAGAAGTAACATGTTATTTCTCCTCTGTCCCTGATCGTTTGAATCTGTTCTGCATAAATCTATGGATTCCAGGCTCCCTGATGAAAATATTTTTGCCATGTGTCATAATTAAGGATTCGTTTATGTCCCAGAGGTCATGGAAGTCACTGAATCCCTGACTTCCAGAGACCTCCTGACATTCTCTGCTTCAGCCCCAGGGGCAGCAGGACTCTGGAGCTGGCAGCCAGCGGGGCCCTGGCAGGGTTCCAGTGACAGGCGACAGCAGCGACAGGCAACAGGAGGCCCCCTGCAAGGTTCCAGTGACAGGCGACAGCAGCGACAGGAGGCCCTCTGCAAGGTTCCAGCGACAGGTGACAGACTCCTGAGGGGACCCTACTTGGGGTTCCAGCGAGGGGTGGCAGCCTCACGCAGGGGGAGGGGCATGCCTCAGGCAAGTGGCTGGGGGTGTCTCATTTCTCTTTGGGAAATATGGTCATCCTGCAGCTCCCAGCCGCTGTGGAAGGAGGGAAACCCCCCCCCCCCTGCAGCTTCCAGCTGCCACGGATAGAGGGGGAACCCCACAGTTCCCAGCCAACCATGGAGCCGCAGCAGCAAAAGTCACAGACAGGTCACGGCTTCCGTGAATTTTTGTTTACTGTCCGTGACCTGTCCGTGTCTTTTACTAAAAATAACCATGACAAAATCTTAGCCTTAGTCATAATGTTAATCTCAGTCCCTAATCTCATCTTAATTTGTCTCTTGCAGCTGCCATCATTTTATTTCATTGTTTTGAATTGTTGTCCTTAGCTTTGGGACCCTTCTCAGAGCTAGAACTGGGTTGTGGAATCTCCATCATTAGAGATTTTTAAGAGCAAGTTAGACAAACAGCTGTCAGGGATGGCCTAGAAAGATAATACTTAGTCCTGCCATGAGTGCAGGGGACTGGACTAGATGACCTCTCGAGGTCCCTTCCAGTCCTATGATTCTATGGATGTATTTGGCAAATAGTAAATTTTATGAAAACTGCACTGGGGGAGGGGGGGCACTGAAACTGTTTGCCAAATTCAATCTGAGTTTACAAATAGTTTCAGCCCTAAAATGAGATTTTTTTTTAAAAAGTAGAAATGAAACATTTCAACCATTTCAAAATGAAACACCATTTTGTTCTGAAATTTAGCCAAATTTTAAAAAGGGTGTGTGTGTGAAAAACACATGAAAACAACTCAAAATGAACACTGCCACCCTAAGAAAACTAATTTCTGGTCAAACAACCCCAAATAATTTTTTTCATTCAGAAACAAAAAAATCAGTTTTGGTTTGAACCAAACTGATTTTTTCAGTTCAGCCCCCGCAAAACAAAAACACATTTATTCACTCAACTCTGTTCAAATCCAAGAGAGGAGGATGGAACAGGAACAATCACTCCTTTTCCTGTTATATAATGGAAAATAGAATAATAAAACCATAGGGCTAGAAGGGACCACAAGTGTCATCTAGTCCAGTGGTTTTCAAACATTTTTTCTGGTGACCCAGCTGAAGAAAATTGTTGATGACCGAGACCCAACAGAGCTGGGGATGAGGGGTTTGGGGTGTTGGAGGGACTCAGGGCTGGGGTAGAGGGTTGGGCTGCGGGGGTGAGGGCTGCAGGGTGGGTCTGGGAATGAGGAGTTCACGGTATGGGAGGGGACTCTGGGCTGGGACATGGGATTGGGGTTCAGAAGGGGGTCAGGGCTCTGGGCTGGGGGTGCAGGCACTGGGGTGGGGCTGGGGATGAGGGGATTGGGGTGCAGGAGGGGGCTCGGGGTGGCGGGGGGGGGGGGGGGCTCCGGGCGGGGGCAGGGGATTGGGGTGTGGGCTTACCTCGGGCGGCTCTTGGTCAGCGGCGCAGCAGGGGTGTTAAGGCAGGCTTCCTGCCTGTCCTGGCACTGCAGACCACGCTGTTCCCCAGAAGCGGCCAGCAGCAGGTCTGGCTCCTAGGCGGAGACGCGCAAGCAGCTCCATGTGGCTCTCATTCGCAGCCACCACTCCCCCCCCCCCCCCCCGCCCCTGGCCCTTGGGGAGGGGGGGGCCGATGCTTGGGGCGGGGGCCCATGGCCCCCCCCGCCTAGGAGCCGGACCTGCTGCTGGCCGCATCCGGGGTGCAGCGCGGTATCAGAACAGGTAGGAACTAGCTTGCCTTAGCTGGGCAGCACCACCGACGGGACTTATAATGGCCTGGTCGGTGGTGCTGACCAGTGCCGCCACGACCCAGTGCCTTACATTCCACCACCGAGTACTGGGTCACGACCCACAGTTTGAAAACCACTGATCTAGTTTAACCCCCTGCCAAAATGCAGGATGTGTTGTGTCTAAATCATCCAAGACAGATGGGTATCCAACCTCTTCTTGAAACCTCCAGTGAAGGAGCTTCCACTACTTTCCTAGACAGTGTGTTCCATTGTCCTACTGTTCTTACAGTTAGGAAGTTTTTCCTGAGATTCGATCTAAATCTGATATGCTGCAGTTTGAACCCATTGCCTCTTGCCCTGCCCTCTGTGGCAAGAGAGAACAATTTTTCTCCATCTTTTTTATGGCAGCCTTTCAATTATTTGAAGACCGCTATCATGTCCCCCCCTAATCTCCTCTTTCCCAAACTAAATATACCCAGTTCCTTCAATAAGATTCTCTTATTCGTCAAGGCTGATCCACATGGGTAAGATTCTTACCTTCTTTTTTATTTCTGATCTAGGTCGAAAATCCAGAGGAATCTCACATGGAAAATTCATCACCAAGGAGGTTACCAACAATTTACATAAGGGTTGGAGAAGACTATGGGCAGAGACAGCCTACATCAGAGTCACAGACTGAATACACCTCCATAAGCTTCTCTGAACAGCAGCTGTAACCCCAATGTGCAGAGCTGGTTTGGGGCATGGTCAGCACATGCAGTTACTCTGGAGGCAACACAGTTCGAGAGCTTCCACTGTAGATAAATGGAATGTTCCTATTTAATGTAAAAGGTGAAGAAATAGCAACACTGTTTAGAGTTTTCCCAGATTTTCAGGGCCTAAGAAAAGTTTATTTTAAAAATATAAAGTGATGATTAAGCCTGAAGTGTCTGTGAACTCAGCATTCATCCTCCCTGAAGGCAACCTGCATCTGAGCAGGCTTTTCATCCAACCCAAAGAGGTTCTGGCCCATGACTACGTCCATGACTAGGGCTCCTAAGGCTCTGGTAATAATAATAATAATAATATGAGGTGGGAAACAATCAACTTTTTTTATAACAGCAGCCCTGTAATCTAATTTGACTTTCATAGCACATTAAAGATTGGTGCTGGTTTTGAAACTGGCTACGAATATTTAAGGAGACCTGCCTCTTGTGTTCAGGATGGTATATTATCGTAAACAGGATGATTTCATGCAGCCAGATTTTCAGAAATGTTCACTGAGTTTGTGTCCCTTGATTTCTCAGACACCTGGTGCCTGCTTTTCTGATACTAAGGACCCACCGCTTCCATTGACTTTCATGTCTACTGGTTGTATGTGCATAGCTGGGCACTATGTCCTGTCCTTTGGTGGAGCACACGATGCAGTGTGGCTTTTCCAGCTGTGCTACTACGATGCTATCCATTATATACTGATGTTCCTAATGCACCAATATGCTAATTATATGGCAAGCACAGCTGCCCATGTTATTGTGCAATATGTTCTCCGTGCACTCTGGGGAATGGGACCTGGGTACCTTACACTGTAGGGACATTAATTTCAGGCCCAGTGTTCTGACAGGCAGAAAGTAAATTTGGACCACTTTGAACTGGCCAAAGCTACTGGATGTTTTCTCCAGTGACTCTCCTGTTTTCTGTGACTTCCTCCTTTGCACTTCCCTTTATGAGACATCTTAGGCCTGGTCTACACTAGGCTTTTATGTCGAATTTAGCGCCGTTATATCGAATTAACCCTGCACCCGTCCACACCAGGAAGCCATTTAGTTCGACATAGAGCTCTCTTTAAATCGATTTCTGTAATCCTCCCCAACGAGAGGAGTAGCGCTAAATTCGACATGGCCATGTCGAATTAGGCTAGGTGTGGATGGAAATCGACGCTAATAGCTCCGGGAGCTATCCCATAGTGCACCACTCTGTTGACGCTCTGGACAGCAGTCCGAGCTCGGATGCTCTGACCAGCCACTCCCCCGGGAAAATTTGAATTCCTTTTCCTGTCTGGGCAGTTTGAATCGCAGTTTCTGTTTGGACACCGTGGTGAGCTCAGCAGCAGTGGCAACGATGCAGAGCTCTCCAGCAGAGATGGCCGTGCAATCCAATAGAAAGAGGGCCCCAGCATGGACGGATCGGGAAGTCTTGGATCTCATCGCAGTGTGGGGCGATGAGTCCGTGCTTTCGGAGCTGCGCTCAAAAAGACGGAATGCAAAGATCTATGAGAAGATCTCTAAAGCCATGGCAGAGAGAGGCTACAGCCGGGATGCAACGCAGTGCCGCGTGAAAATCAAGGAGCTGAGACAAGGCTACCAGAAGACCAAAGAGGCAAACGGACGCTCTGGATCCCAGCCCCACACATCCCGTTTCTACGAGGCACTGCATTCCATCCTAGGTGCGGCCGCCACCACCACCCCACCCCTGACCGTGGACTCTGAGGATGGGATATTGTCCGCGGCCGGTTCCTCAGCGGACGGGGAAGAGGAGGAAGGAGATGAGGAGGACGAGGCAGTAGACAGCGCTTACAACACTGATTTGCCCGACAGCCAGGAGCTCTTCATCACCCTGACAGAGATCCCCTACCAACCCTCCCCAGCCGTTACCCCAGACACAGATTCAGGGGACGGATCAAGCAGTAAGTGTTTTAAATATCTAAACATTTATTTACAACATAACTGGCGTATTTAAAATATTAACATTAGCTAAAGTGCTTTAAAACATGTAAACATTTATTTGCAACAAAACAGGAAGATTGAAAATATGAACAGTGGGTAAAGTGCTTCAAAACATGTAAACAGTAAAGTCAAACAAAAGGGGAATCAGTGCAAAGTGTATCATGATTTGTCTTTTTTTGGGCGCCTCAATATATAGTCCGAACCATTTTCAAAAAATTGCACAATGTCCGCTTCATGATTATAATGCCCAAAACCCTGCAGTCATTTGTCCCTCCAAGGGCACCTAAGCCAGGAACTGGTCAATGTAACCGGGGATAGAGGCGAGATCCTCCGGGGAGAACTCCTCATACACCTCCTGCAGGTGTTTTTCCAGCCTCATCAGCAGGTTCCTGGGCAGGGAGAGCTTATTAGGCCCCCCGTGGTAGGACACGTTTCCCTGCCACAACGCCAGCAGGTACTCCGGGATCATGGCCTTGCACAGCAGTGCAGCAAATGGCCCCGGTTTCTGAAGGCTGTCCCGGAGCATCTTCTCCTTCTGGCTCTCGGAGACCTTCAGGAGGGTGATGTCTGGCATGGCTCCCTGCTGTGAATTAGGTATGGGAAAGTTAGTATTGGGACTGCTTGCCCGTCCCTTTATAGAACTGCAACCGCCGGTTTACAGCCACGCGGTTTACAGCCGTGAGGGGGTGGGACAGGGGCAGAGTTCATGCTTGCAGGATTGCTGCCAGCAGAGACTCGCATTGCTTTCTATTTGAAAGGAGGCCAGTGCCACTCTTAAAGTTTTAAGCGGCCACAAGTCTACGGCTTACCATGTTTGCCATCTAGACAAAGTCCGGTGTCCTGCCCTGCTCCTCAGCTCGCCACAGCAAGACCGCAGGCACTGTAGGCGAGGGCCGAAAATTCGACCTTGTCCTCAGTGCGCGTGTGATAGGTGCTCTGCATGGTCTTGTTCACAGAGAAAGACTATGTTCTCTGTTCACAGATACATTGCTCTGTCTCAGGAATTCACTCCCTTTTTCCAATTCCCACAGCCACATCTGCCCAGAGGCTAGCGCACATTAGGAGGAGGAAGAAGAGGACACGGGAAGACATGTTTGCTGAGCTAATGGGATGCTCCCGAGCACAGGCAGCCCAGCAGACACAGTGGAGGGAGAACTTGTCCCAAATGCACCGGGCAAACATGGAACGGGAGGAGAGGTGGCGACAGGAGGACAGGCAGGATACTCAAACGCTGCTTGGACTAATGAGGGAGCAAACGGACACGCTCCGCCGCCTTGTGGATGTTCTGCAGGACCGGAGGCAGGAGGAGAGAGCCCCGCTGCAGTCTCTCTGTAACTGCCCTGCCCCGCCACCAAGTCCCATACCCCCCTCACCCAAAGTCCAAACACGGAGGGGTGGAAGGGGCCGTGAAAAATTTCACTCCACCCCTGCGGACTGCTCTACCACTAGAAGGCTCTCATTCCCCAAAATTTGAAAAGTCCTTTCCTACCCGCCTCCCACAAGACCCCGTCCAAGTTTCACCCCCCCGTTCCATGTGCGGTTGTTAATAAAGAATACGTTTCTGTTCATTTCTGTTTCCATCCTCTTCTTTTGGAGGGGAGTCTGTCTGAAGGAGGGGGAAGGGCCTTGGTCATTGGACAGGACAGTCACCTTTAGCAGGGGGCAGGTGCAGCAGCAGGGCACATATACAGTGCAGTGACTAGTTATCCTGGTCAGTCTGGGAGGTGGTTTTCATGTTCTGTGTGGTGGGGGGGGTGGTGTTGCTCTGTGACTTGGTGGCGGGGGAGGGCAGTTACAGATCTTATGCAGCGGTCCTTACCCTGCATCACAGAGCCGCGCAGCAGGGGATCTGTAACCCTCCTCCCCCTGCAAGACAGTCACATAGCCGACACATACACGCAGTCCCGGCCAGGAGGGCTGGCAGGCTCCGTTGAAACAACCAGTCCACCACCGCGGAGCCTGTCATTCCTGGAGTTTAGAGGCATCATTTGCATCACAACCCTAAACCCGCCCCCCGCCACAGTCTGTGTCACAGGTTTAAAACATTCCCGCGAAAACAGTAATAAAGACAACGGTGTCCATTAACAAAACAGAACAGATTTTATTTTTTGGGAAGGGGGTGAAGGGGGTATGTAAGTGGAGAGGATAGTCGACGGCAACTGGGTAAAGAAAGGGGGGCAAGTTCTGCCTCTGTGTCCACAAACTTAAAAGTCACTGGGTACCCTGCTCAGCCTTGAAACTGGCTTTCAAAGCCTCCCGGATGCACAGCGCGTCCCGCTGGGCTCTTCTAATCGCCCGGCTGTCTGGCTGGGCGTAATCAGCAGCCAGGCTATTTGCCTCAACCTCCCACCCCGCCATAAAGGTCTCCCCCTTGCTCTCACACAGATTGTGGAGCACACAGCAAGCTGCAATAACGATGGGGATATTGGTTTCACTGAGATCACAGCGAGTGAGTAAGCTTCTCCATCTCCCTTTGAGACGGCCAAAAGCACACTCCACCACCATTCTGCACTTGCTCAGACGGTAGTTGAACAGTTCTTTTTCTGTGTCCAGGGCGCCAGTATAGGGCTTCATGAGCCAGGGCATTAGCGGGTAGGCTGGGTCCCCGAGGATCACTGTAGGCATCTCCACATCCCCAACAGTTATCTTGTGGTCCGGGAAGTAAATACCTTCCTGCAGCCGTCTAAACAGACCAGAGTTCCTGAACACGCGAGCGTCATGAACCTTGCCCGGCCATCCGACGTAGATGTTTGTAAACCGTCCCCGATGGTCCACCAGTGCTTGCAGCACCATTGAAAAGTAGCCCTTTCTATTGATGTACTGGCTGGCCTGGTGGCCCGGTCCCAGGATAGGGATGTGAGTCCCATCTATAGCCCCACCGCAGTTTGGGAATCCCATCGCGGCGAAGCCATCTATGATGGCCTGCGCGTTTCCCAGGGTCACTACCTTTGACAGCAGTACCTTGACAATTGCCTTGGCTACTTGCATGACAACAACCCCCACGGTAGATTTGCCCATGCCAAAGTGGTTCGCGACTGACCGGTAGCTGTCCGGCGTTGCAAGCTTCCAGAGGGCTATGGCCACTCGCTTCTGGACAGTCAGGGCTGCTCGCATGCGGGTGTCCTTGCGCTTCAGGGCAGGGGACAGCAAGTCACAAAGTTCCAGGAAAGTGCCCTTCCGCATGCGAAAGTTTCGCAGCCACTGGGATTCATCCCAGACCTGAAGCACTATGCGGTCCCACCAGTCCGTGCTTGTTTCCCGGGCCCAGAATCGCCGTTCAACAAAATCCACATGCCCCATTGCCACAGTGATGTCCTGGGCGCTGGGGCTCGTGGTTTCTGACAGCTCTGTGCTACTCTCCGACTTCAGGCCCTCACGGCGGTGCCGTAGCCTCCTCGCCTGATTACTCTGCATCTGCCTCAGGGTAAGGTGTATGATAAGGTGCGAGGCGTTGAGAACGGCCACAACTGCAGCGATGGTCGCAGCGGGATCCATGATCGCAGTGCTGTGGCGTCCGCGCTGTCACTGATCAAAAAGTGCGCGAACTGATTTCCCGCCGGCGCTTTCAGGGAGGGAGGCAGGGCGGTAATGACTGACGGATGACGACAGTTACCCAAAAGCACCCTCGCCACATTTTTTTACCCAGAAGGCATTGGGGGCTCGACCCAGAATTCCAATGGGCAGCGGGGACTGCGGGAACTGTGGGATAGCTGCCCACAGTGCACTGCTTCCAATGTCGACGCTTTCCCTGGTACTGTGGACTGACAAAGTCGAATTACTGTCCTTAGTGTAGACACACACGTTCGACTTTCTAATATCGATTGCACATATTCGATTTAACTAAAATCGAACTACTCTCGTAGTGTAGACATACCCTTAGTCTTATAAATCCTCAAGGGAGATCTCCCTGTCCTGTCTTATTCCAAGATTACAACTTTATGCTTCCTTTGCCCTCACTGGCATTCTTCTACCTCCCCACCAAAACTCCAGAAACACCTGTGCCCTTATACTTCTAGAGGTGCTGAAGATTAATATTAATAATGAACTTTAGTCTTGTTACCAGCTAAGCCACTTCCTTCCCAAATTTTGGGTATAACACACATGCTTTGTTCAGTTCAGTTCTGGGGAACCGACTCCAACATATGAAACCCAAGAAGAGCTTGAGTACTAATTGTATTTTCTATTCTGAATCAAACATTCTATAAAGCAAAATGCGACAAAGAGTCCTGTGGCACATTATAGAGTAACAGCGTATTGGAGCATAAGCTTTTGTGGGTGAATACCCACTTCATCAGACGCATGGGGTGGAAATTTCCAGAGGCAGGTATAAATATGCAGGCAAGAATCAGTCTAGAGATAACTACGTTAGTTCAATCAGGGAGGATGAGGCCCTCTTCTAGCAGTTAAGGTCTGAACACCAAGGGAGGTGTTTTTTAGTTTGGCTAGCCATTCACAGTCTTTATTTAATCCTGAGCTGATGGTGTCAAATTTGCAAATGAACTGAAGTTCAGCAGTTTCTCTTTGGAGTCTGGTCTTGAAGTTTTTTTGCTGCAGGATGGCTACCTTTAAATCTGCTATTGTG
>NW_020697062.1:0-1106 GCF_002925995.2 Terrapene triunguis
CACACAGAGCAGGGCCCAGTCCCCAGCAGGGGCGACACACACACACACACACACCCTGCAGCATGCTGCGGTAGGCGGCCTCCGAGATGGCGTAGATGTGGGGCGGCATCTCATGGCGCTTCTTGCCCCGATACATCTCGACAATCTGCTCCGTGTAGATGGGCAGGTTCTTGTAGGGGTTGATGACCACACAGAACAGCCCTGAGTACGTCTGGGGGGGGGGGCAGAGAGAGAGAGTGGGGAATCAACGGGGGAGGGGCAGGGAGCCCGGACTCCTGGGTTCTCCCCGCAGCACCACTAGGACAGGGAAACTGATCCCTAGTAGTTAATTCCCAAGCAGGGCCGGGCGTTCTGGGGCCAACACAGAGGAAAGGGGCCGTGCCAGAGCGAGGGCCGTGGGTGCCCCCGTTCGGTCCAGCTGGCCCAGAGCCCCCTGGTGGTTGTTGGGGGGCAGGACCCTCTGCAAGGCCAGGAGGATGGAGACACGTCTAGGCTCTCTTTTGACCTCAACCAGTGCCCATCTGATCCCTAACGGGTACATGGAAAGGGGGGAAGGGGAGATCGGGGGATCTGATGGGGGTTTGTATCCCCACTTCCCTCCCAGAGCTGGGGAGAGAACCCAGGAGTCCTGGCTCCCAGCCCACCCCCCGCTCTACCCACTAGACCCCATTTCCCTCCCAGAGCCGTAGAGAGAACCCAGGCGTCCTGGCTCCCAGCCCCCCTGCTCTAACCACTAGACCCCATTTCCCTCCCAGAGCCATAGAGAGAACCCAGGCATCCTGGCTCCCAGCCCTAACATCTGCTGCGCGCATGGCCCCCAGTGGCAGCTGGGCTCAGGGTCTGTAATTACAGGTGGGGCCACCCACCAATTAAATCCCAGCTAATTACAGAGCCAAGGGGAACTGGCCGGGCATGTCCCTGCCCTAGGCTGGGCGAGGTGCCCAGGCCAGCACAGCGGGGGGGGGGGGGGCAGATCCAAGCCCACCCGCGGGCACCATGGGAGACCTCCGGCAACTCAAGAACTGACATGGTCTAAGCTCAACGCTGGGAGCCAGGACGCCTGGGTTCCATCCCTGGCTCTGGGAGGGGAGTGGGGTCTAGTGGGT
>NW_020697062.1:1116-3479 GCF_002925995.2 Terrapene triunguis
TGGTTAGAGCAGGGGGAGCTGGGAGCCAGGACTCCTGGGTTCTGCAGGGGACGGAGTGTTTTTCTCCCTGTAGTACATTGGGGTTGGGGCCGTGACCAGCTCCGGACCCAACCGTGGGATCCAGCGGTGGGTGACGAGCCCCAAATCCCCATGGAGGGAAGAGGGGGGCTGGACGCAGGCCAGGGGGGCATCGCTCCCGTGGGGGAGGGGGAGGAGCTGCCACCCCGTGACCCCATCTCATGCTAAGCAGGGACAGGCATGTCCTGAGCAGGGAAGGGTGACAGGCTGGGCTGGGGTGAGGCCCAGGGGGGCTCAGTGGGGGACAGGCCGGGGGCACCGTGCTGAAGGAGACCTCCCTGGGGCGCTTTCCCCTTGGTGCCAACCCCCCTCTCCCCCGCAGGGCAGGACTCGCACCTGGTGCTGGGGCCCGCCCAGGCTCTCAGCAAACAGGTCGGGCCTGTCCTAGCCCTGGCACCACGCCAACCCGCCCCACACCCAGCCCAGCCGAAGGGGGGCAGGGATCCGAGGCAACCTGCCCCTCCCCTCACAGCCAGCCGCCCCCCCACCTCGGCTGCTGCGTCCTCTGCCCCCCGCCTCACACTGCCGCAGGCCCAACCCCATCTGCCCCCTGCACTGCCCAACGTCCCACTCTGATCCCCAGTGCCCCCCCCCCGCCCCCACAGGCACGGCCCTGTCGGGGCATCGGGGCCAACCCTGATGCCTAGTGGAGAACGACCCCCGCTGGGACCCCCTCCCTGTAGCCCAGAGCCCCCAGCTGAGCCCCCCCAGGACAGCCCCCCTGCTGAGCCCCCCGCCCCTGCTGAGCCCCCTGCCCCACAGCACAGTGCCCCCTGCTGAGCCCCCTGCCCCACAGCACAGGCTCCTTGCCCCATAGCACAGCACCCCCTACCCCACAGCACAGCGCCCCCTGCTGACCCCCCCACCCCACAGGACAGCCCCCCTACTGAGCCCCCTGCCCCACAGCACAGGCCCCCTAGTGCCGCCCTGGGGCACCGGGGCCAGCGCTGGGCCCACGGCTCCCACGGGGCAGGGCTGCCCCTAACGGGTTCCCGGCCAAGCTCCTGGCTGTGCTCCGCCCCCCCCCCCCCCCCCACCGGCCCATGAGCCAGCCCCATGGAATCCACCTGTCCCGCCCTTCACCCTGGCCCAGCCCTCCCTGCCCCGGGGCGAAGTACAGGCCGCTCCCTGCCTCCCTCAGCCCAGAGACGCGCCCAGCCCCACACCTGCCGGGACAGGCCAGGGACGGGGCGGGGTGACCCCTAGTGGGGACGTCGGGCAGCACAGGCCGGGGCAGCCCCCGGCAGGCTCCAGGCGGGACCCCCTCTAGATGTCACCGCCCGGCCCTGCGGCTTCCCCCATCCCCCATCTCTCCCAGCCCCCATGCCAACAGGGAGAGGGAGGCACATTGGGGACTCTTGGCTGCATCGGGGGGGGGCACGGGGGGGGCAAGGGGCCTTTCCATATCGGGGGTGCTGGGAATCCTTGGTTCGGTGGGAGGGGTGGTCTAGTGGGTTAGAGCAGGGGGGCTGGGAGCCAGGACTCCTGGATTCTCTCCCCGGCTCTGGAAGGGGAGTGGGGCCTAGTGGTTAGAGCAGGGGTGCTGGGAGCCAGGACTCGTGGGTTCTCTCCCCGGCTCTGGGAGGGGCGTGGGGGGTTGGGCTCCCGGACACCGGGGTCCCGCACTCACGTAGATGAGGCCGGAGTAGTAGCGGTCCTTGAGGTTGTGCAGCACGGAGGCCTCATTGAGGCAGGTCAGCTCGGCCATGTCCTCCACCTTGGAGAACTTTGGGGGGTTCATCTTCTGCACCTCGTGTTTGGGCACCAGCACCTGGCGCCCGTTCTCCGCCAGCTCCACCAGCACCTCGTCGCCCCGCTCCTCCCGCAGGCCGGCCGCCTCGAAGCCGTGCCGCTCCGAGGGCACCCACACCAGCCGCTTGGCCGTCCAGTCCGCCTGCGTGGCCGGGTTCCCCACCGAGTCCCGGTCCACGAAGAGGTAGCGCTCGGCGGTGTCCCGCTGAGCCACCCGCGCCGCCATGGCTGGGGACGGAGGGAGCCTGGGGGGAGAGAGGTGGGGTCACCCTCCAAGAACGCGCCGGACCACGCCGCCCCCCTGAGAGACCCTACAATAACAAACCAGCCCCGAGAGACCCTACAATAACTCACCAGCCCCGAGAGACCCTATAATAACACACCAGACCATGCCACCCCCCGAGAGACCCTACAATAACAAACAAGCCCCGAGAGACCCTACAATAACACACCAGCCCACGCCACCCCCCTGAGAGACCCTACAATAACAAACCAGCCCGAGAGACCCTACAATAATGCACCAGACCACGCTG
>NW_020697062.1:3489-5490 GCF_002925995.2 Terrapene triunguis
AACAAACCAGCCCCAAGAGACCCTACAATAATAAACCAGCTCTGAGACACCCTATGATAACAAACCAGCCCCGAGAGACCCTCCAACAACAAACCAGCCCCGGGAGACCCTACAGTAATGCACCAGACCATGCCACCCCCCTGAGAGACCCTATGATAACAAACCAGCCCCGAGAGACCCACCAGTAACACACTGGACCACGCTGCCTTACTGAGACCCTACCATAATACACCAGAGCACACCACAGCAGGAAGACCTACAATAACAAACCCAAGAAGTCACAGAGTGACCCTACAATAACAAACCAGCCTGTGCAGGCCTGAGAGGCTCTGCCAGACAGTGCCCCACACTCCCGACCCACAGCTCCCTGCTGTCCCAGCCCTGGCCCCTCCCCCGCAGCTCTGCGGGTGCCCCTCACTCCCGACCTCCTTGTATTCGAAGCGGCGAGGCCGGGCTCCGATGGGGGGAGCTGAGCTGAGCTCCGGTCACTACAGCTGAGACCGGCCAACTCACGGCATCCGCCAGCCCGATTCCAGTCCCATGGCAACCAGACCCAGTGATTCCTCCCCCCCCCCGCCCACCTGCCCTTCCCCCGGGGGGAGGGGAAGGCCCCCTGGCTCCCCCCAACCTTAGCCCCTCACACACACACACACACACACACACACACGCTCTCCAGCTCCACAGGTAACCCTAGCCTGGCACTATGGGCCTCCCTGCCCCCATCTCGGGGGGGGGGGGGGGAAAAAAACCCCCGGGGGGGGGGGAATTTAAACCCCGGGGGGGGGGGGGGGGGGATTCCTCACTGTGATCTGTCCAGAACTGTTTGTTATTGTAGGGTCTCTCTGCGGGGGGCGGGGGGAAAGCCACATGGTTTGTCACGGTAGGGATTCTGGGGAGCACTGGGGGCACAGACACAGGGTTTGTTATTGTAGGGTCTCTCGGGATGGCTGGGGCGGAGTACGCTGGGTTGTTATTGAGCTTGAGTAGCTGTGGAGTAGGGGGAGCCCAGGGCTGGGCTAGCAGGGGGCTGCGGGTCAGGAGTGAGGGGCTCCGGCAGAGCTATGGGGTGAGTGGGGGCTGAATCAAGACTCTTGGGTTCTATCCCCGGCTCCGGGAGGGGAGGGGGTCTAGTGGTTACAGCAGGGTGGGGGCTGGGAGCTAGGACTCCTGGGTTCTATCCGCGGCGCCAGGAAGGGAGTGGGGGCTAGTGGTTGGAGCGGGGCGGGGGCTGGAAGCCAGGACTCCTGGGTTCTCTCCCAGCTCTGCTACTTCTCCTGTCCCTCAGTTGCTTCGCTGGGGGGCAGCAGGGTCGGCCGGGGGGGGGGGGGGGGCAGAGCTGCATTTCCCCATTCCCACAGCCGGGGGAATCCTGCCCCCCCCCCCCGGCAGGACAAGCCCCAGCCTGCCCTCTCTCTGCAGGTGTTTCGCTGGTTGGGTGCACACGGGGGGGCCTGGCTCCAACCCCCGAAACTGGCCCTTCAGCTGGGGGGGGTTTCACCCCAGCCACCCCCTGCCCCAGAGTGGGGGACCTCAGAACACAACCCAGGCTCTAATCCACCCCCCACCCCCGGGTGCGCCCCTCACCTGGCCAGGCCTGGGCAAGGCTCAATCCCGGCTTCTCAGCAGCAGCGCCCGGCAGAGCTGCCAGGTCGCGTCACTGAGGCAGGGAGGAGACAGGAGGGAACTGCCAACCCCAGCGGCTGGCACGGGGCAGCTCCTGGCACTGGGGAGGGGAGAGCCCCAGCCCCGCCCCCGCTCTGACCCACGAGACCCCACCCTCCTCCGGGGGAGAGAACCCAGGAGTCCTGGCTCCGAACGGGAGGCCTGAATACACTTGACTGATTCAGAGCCCAGCACCACCAGAAACTGAAAATCCAGCTGTGGGTGGGGCCCAGAGCTGGGCTAGCAGGGGCTGCGAGTTGGGAGTGAGGGGCACCGGCAGAGTTGGGGGGAGCCCAGGGCTGGGCTAGCAGGGGCTGCGGGTCGGGAGTGAGGGGCACC
>NW_020697062.1:5500-9030 GCF_002925995.2 Terrapene triunguis
GCAGGGGCTGCGGGTTGGGAGTGAGGGGCACCGGCAGAGCTGGGGGGGGTCACTTGCCCCGCTGCTTGGACGCGTCAATACTTTGTATCTTGGCTGGTGTGTCGTCCCGTCCCCCCGCCCCAGGGCAGGGCAGGGCTCAGCTCAGCTCATTCCCCAACAAGGAGCAAAGAGGCAGGTATGACCCCCCCCCGCCCTTTGGCCCAGACCCAAGGCAGGTGGATCTGGCGGCTCAGCAGGGCAGGGTGCAAATTCCAGAGTCACCTGCTCCAACCACATCCGCCCAGGCTGGGGAGAGAACCCAGGAGTCCTGGCTCCCAGCCCCCCCGATCTAACCGCTAGACCCCACTCCTCTCCCAGAGTCAGGGAGAGAACCCAGGAGTCCTGGCTCCCAGCCCCCCTACTCTAACCACTAGACCCCACTCCTCTCCCAGAGCCAGGGAGAGAACCCAGACCTCAGTGATTGTCTGCGTCCCAGCCGACACCCTGGCCCTGGGAGGGACGGGAACCCAGCCCAGCCCCCACTCTCCCGCCAGCTGTGCCCAGCCAGCCCATTAATTAGCTCATCAATCAGTGCCCGGAGCGGGCATTGCCGGGCGCGCCGCGGCTGAGCCAGAGGCCTCTGAGACACCTGGGGAACCCCCTGCCACTGCGCTGCTGCCAAGTGGGGAAGCTGGCGAAGCAGGTTCTGGCCAGGTCAGCACGTGGAGGAGAGACGACATGGCTGGACCCACCGGACTGCCCTGGGGATGGATCAGCAGGGGGCTCTCCCCGGGCAGGCAGGGCTGGCCCCGATACCATAGGGCAGCCCTAGGGGGCGCTGGGCTGCAGGGAGCGGGGGATTCAGCAGGGGGCGCTCTCCCCGGGCAGGCAGGACTGGCCCCGATACCATAGGGCAGCACTAGGGGGCGCTGGGCTGCAGGGAGCGGGGGATTCAGCAGGGGGCTCTCCCTGGGCAGGCAGGGCTGGGCCGGATGCCCCAAGGCAGCACTAGGGGGCGCTGGGCTGCAGGGAGCGGGGGGCTCAGCAGGGGGCTCTCCCTGGGCAGGCAGGACTGGCCCCAATGCCCTAGGGCAGCACTAGGGGGCGCTGGGCTGCAGGGAGCGGGGGGCTCAGCAGGGGGCGCTCTCCCTGGGCAGGTAGGGCAGGCCCCGATGCCTCAGGGGGAAATAATCCCTAGGAGACACAAGCAGGTTTTGGCCATCATGACTGATTCTCTCCCCGGCTCTGGGAGGGGAGTGGGGTGTAGTGATGGGGGGGGGGGGGCTGGGGGCCCGGGCCCCCGGGTTCCCCCCCCGGCCGGGGGAGGGGCCAGGGGGCCGAGCGGGGCCGGGAGCGCGGGGGGGGGGTGCTCTCAGCATAATTGTGGTCTGTGCTGTGGAATGCCAGGAATGCCTCTGAGACCCACAGGTCGGGCTGCGTCCGTCCCGTCGTCGTCCCCCCCGGCCCCTCATGACGCGTCTGGCCGGGCGTCCCCCCACCTCCCCCCCAGCTCAGCGGGCACCAGGCAGGGAGTCTGCCAACGCCGGGGGAGATGGGCCAGTGGGCAGAGAGGGGGCGGGATCCCGGGGTAGATGCGCTGGGGGGGGGAATCCATCTCCCTGTCCTGTCCTGCCCTCAACCTCCCTCTACAGGGGCAGTTATTGCCTAGGGGGGTTGATGGAGGCGGGAGGGGAGTGAGGTCTAGTGCTCAGAGCAGGACTCCTGGGTTCTCTCCCCAGCTCTGGGAGGGGAGTGGGGTCTAGTGGTTAGAGCAGGGGGGCTGGGAGCCAGGACTCCTGGGTTCTCTCCCCGGCTCTGGGAGGGGAGTGGGGTCTAGTGGTTAGAGCAGGGGGGCTGGGAGCCAGGACTCCTGGGTTCTCTCCTCAGCTCTGGGAGGTGCTGGGGACTAGTGGTTAGAGCCATGGGACCAGCTCGGAGGGAAACATCCCCACATCCCATTCCCTGCCCCCGCCAATCTGAAAGATCAAAGTCCCCTAAGGAAAGGCCCAGTCCCAGAATGCCCAGCGGCCTCTTCTCTCCCTTCCTTCCCCCCTGCACTGTCACTGAAGAGACATTTCCCGCCCATCTCCCCACCGCCCATCTCCCGCCCCCCCCCGGCTCCCCGATCCCGACGCGCCAGCTAATTGGTCTGGCAGCCTCCCCTCGGGCACAGGGCTCCTGCCAAGAACACGAGGGCCGGCCGCCTATTTTCGGTGCAAAAGGAGCTGGGGATATAAATACAGCCGGCCCGGCACCCAGACGCCCAGTGACGGGTGCCCTCCCTCCCGGAGATGGGACCCTCCCATCCCCACCCTCGTCCCTTTCAACCGGACGGGGGCCCCTGCTCCACCCCCGCCAGTTTGAATCAGCTGCTGGCTACGATTCCCGTCCCCACCACGGCCCGGTGCCGCTCAGAGCCTAATCCAGTCCTTACGGCTGCAGCTCCAGCCCGAGCCAGGCTGGGTCCAGCAAAACAGTGCAGGGGGGATTTGATACGGTGCAATTCTCTCCAGGGTGCCGGGCCGTTCTGCTGGGGAGCGGGGCCTGTACTGGGAGAGCAGCCTGCAAAATCTAGACGCGTGGGGACTTCTCTCCCTTTATGAAAGGGGCCCTACCCTGGGGGAGTTTATTCCAGCAGGTAGACCCACGCCAGCACTTTTAGCTCGGTATAACCGCCCCCACGCTCAGCTGGGCTGGGCTGGCACGAGCCAGCAGGAGTTTGGTGCACCGAGCAACGCGGGTATCCGATGCCACACAAAATACCCGCGAGAACTCAGGTCACACGTAAACCTCCGGCTGCGTTTGCCAGGGCCGACCCGCCGCGGCTCGAAACCAGCCCCTCTCCGGGGACGCGGGGCCCACGGCCCAGCAAAACAAGGACAGATGTCTTGCCAGTCACCAGCGTCGCTCAGCACGCGAGGGGGTGGGGAGGGAAGAGCCGCCGGCTCACGGACTTAACTCCTATGGAAAGCTAAGAGTTCGGGCGTCTTTTCCCCCCGGCACAAACCCGCCTCAGTCCCACGCGCGGAGCAGCACCGAAAAGCCTTCCCCGGCCTACGTGCCAACACAGGAATTTCCCCCCGTGCCGGGGGAATTTCATGCCACGTTCTGAGCCGCTTTGGCCAGCATAAGCCACAGAAAAATTCCGGCCTCTCTCGCCCTGAAGAGACCCCGCTTTGGGGGCTCAAGGCGCCTGCCCGGCCTGGTTCCTCTCCTCCGAATGGCTCCAGGTCACAGACTCTTTGCCCCGGGCGTGCGAGCAAGACACGGACCCGCTGGAGAGCGGGTTCCGTTCCCCACCCCACCCCACCCGCCAGATCTCGCCCGGAAAGGGAATCGTGGCATGTCACTGCACAGGA
The DNA here is from genome assembly GCF_002925995.2 of Terrapene triunguis. Taxonomy (NCBI): domain Eukaryota; kingdom Metazoa; phylum Chordata; order Testudines; family Emydidae; genus Terrapene; species Terrapene triunguis. The sequence goes on from NW_020697062.1 coordinate 8,839, forward strand.
ACAAACTGAACTCGGCCTTGCCTCAGGCTGGCCCCTGGGGTCGGACAAGGGGACCCCCAGGCTGGCACCCTGCTGAGCATAAGGGGACCCCAGGGACCGGATAATGGGACCCCCCGCTGCGGATAACGGGACCCCTGGGACCAGATAACGGGACCCCCAGGCCAGCCCCCTGCTGTGGATAACGGGACCCCC
>NW_020697063.1:0-5128 GCF_002925995.2 Terrapene triunguis
CACCGCCCCTGGAAACGTGTTGTAGGAGCATCAGGGGACGGCTAAGAGAGGGTGGCCATCTTTGGTAGGGGCAGCCTCATTTTCATGTAGTCAGCTATCTTTCCTAAGAGCAGCCGGTCGATTCAGTGCCATTGAAACAACAGGAGACAGCAGCCATCTTTACTGTGGACGGCCTCGCTAGTGGAAAAGGGACCATCTCTGCTGAGGGTTTGAGTAGCTTCAACTCCATGAGGTGGCGTCGGTCCCACGGCACGGTGTGGGGAGCAGCAGCTCTCCTGGGCAAGGGCCAGTTGTGCCCGTAAGATCAAAGACTGGGTACACCATTAATCACTTTGCTTAATTACAGCTAAATGTCTTCACCTCTCCCTTTGCCGTTAGTTTTCAGTGGGGTTTAGTCATGGCAGCGTGGGAAGGAGACAGACCCAGCTGATACTGGCAAAAGGTGTCAACGAAGGTCAGATGCTTTAGGTAAAACCTTCTCAAAGGTCCCATTCCCGAACCAGATCCCAGATTTAATAGAAATTCCCTAGAAAATTTCTCCTTTGCCCTCAGACCCTGGGCTGTGAGTTTGGGGAGGACACATTGTTCTCCTCCTGCGAAACAATGAGGGTGAGTCCCTGTCCTAAGTGGAAAACTGAACCCAGTTTTAAACAGAGGGGCTGCTGCACCCGCCCATCAATTCTCTCCAGACCTGACCATCCCCTTTCTCCAGCAGTGGGGGGACCTGCAAGCAGCCAACGGGCAAGTCCCCAAACGTTCCAGGAACCTCCCCACGTGCTGGGAACCAGACAGAGGAGGCTCAGCCCAAAGCGACACTTTGTCTGGATGCTCCAAGTGCCTGAGAGCAGAGACCTCCTCAGCCACAACAACCCCAGTGTCACCCCGGCTCGTACCTCGCAGCTCCAGCGGCCCAGTGGATTTTGCTTCAGCCTTCTTTAGGGTTTGATGTTCCACAGAACACCGGTACTCTGCCCCGTCGTCCTCGGACAGCATGGGGGTGAAGCGGAGCTGGGACGTCACGCTGTAGGATTTCCCGTCTGGCACAGCTGTGGGGTCTGGGGTGACAATCTTGTGAGTGTTTGGGTTGTCTAAGTGCCTGAACGTCAACTCTCCTCTTCCCCGTCGGTGCCAGGTCACTCTCAGCTCCTTGGGGTAGAACCTGGATATTTGGCAGCTCAGTGTAACCTGCTCCCTGGGGGCCAGGACCTGCGGCTGGGAGATCTCGCCCAGAACTGGAGCCTGTGGAACTAGAACATGTGGAAATTGCATGTCATAGTTACAGCACCTGGAGATCTGACACACGCCCCCCTTCATCATCTGATCTGACCTGGCCCCGTGTCCCCAGCGGCCTCAGCCAGGCCCTCCCCTCACCCAGTGAGAGCTGCCCTGAACGACTCCTGTGAAATCCACAACCTCAGGGGTGCTGCTGTTACCCAGGAGAGGGGCCAGGAGTCGGTGTGGGACCACAACTGCCCTGATAGTGGGGGTCAGTTGAGCTCACAACCCCTCTGCCTGCAGGTGTTACTGTGATGAAGTGGGACTGTTCTTAATGTTTCCTCTGAATACTGTGTGGGTGACTCAGTTTCCCCTATGCATTTCTTAAGTCTCTAGGGGGTGAGATTGTTGCAGAGCAAAGGGCCAGTGTGCATAAATGGCCAGCACTCTGTCTCCTGGCAACTGATGGCCTGGGCCCCTCCCCTGCAAGGGGATAGCTAAAGGTGTTTGGAGAACAAAGAGATCAGGTGATCTCCTGTCCAGGGAAAGAGACAAAGCAGAGAAGGAGCGGCTGGAGGGGATTTCAGTTTGGAGCTGGCTGGGGACATGGAGTGAGTGCAGACGTGTATGTCTGGCTCGCTGCCCCCGAAGATGGACCTGAGTGAGGGGTCCGGTTCGCTGTACCTACAAGCTCTGGTTTAGACCGTGCTCCTGTTGTCTAATAAACCTCTGTGTTACTGGCTGGCTGAGAGTCATGTCTGACTGCGAAGTGGGGGTGCAGGACTCTCTGGCTTCCCCAGGACCCCGCCTGGGCGGACTCGCTGTGGGAAGTGCACGGAGGGGCAGAGGATGGTGAATGCTCCAAGGTCAGACCCAGGAGGTGAAGCCGTGTGAGTGTCTTGCCCTGGAGACAGTCTGCTCCCAGGGAGAGGAGGCTCCCCAAAGTCCTGACTGGCTTTGTGGGGAGCAGTTCCAGCGCATGGCCCGGGGACTCTGTGACAGTTACGCAAACCCACTTCCCTGCACACGCAAATGAGCCAGACTGCTCCAGTCACCAGCGAGCTCAGATATGGCACCAGAGGGTCAGAGGAGCCCAGGGCCACGTTCCCCAGTGCTCGGCACCAACAGGCTGAGCTCTCCTGTGAATCTCGCCACTGACTCTGGTGCCTAAATGGGAGCTGAGCTGTTTGGAAAAGGGGCCTTGGAAACTGACCTTCCACATGCAGCTCCCGGCTGCGTCTCTCCAGGGGGGTCTGTAGGGCGACGTGTCCCACCCGGCAGACGTACTCTGCCCTCTGGTCTCTCTGCACCGAGGGGGTGAAGCTGAGTCTTGTCTCCTGCTGGAAGCTTTTCCCGTCCTGTGTGCGGGGAGCTCCAGGGTCGATTCTGTACTCGGCAGAGCCCTGCAGGGGAACAGCAGCTTCGTCCCCCCTGCCCCTCCTGAGCCAGGTCACACTCAGCGCCCCGGGGAAATGCCCCACCATGCGGCAGCTCAGGGTGATTTCCTCCCCCGCCGTCACTGACTGGGGTTGGGAGATTTCCGACACCTCCGGGGGCCACAGGAGACCTGGGGAATGACACATCCAGAGACAGTTACAGGCCCTGCAAGCGGGAGACGGGACCTGGTGGGGGCTGCTCCCCCCTCCCTTCAGACAGGAGAGATCTGACCCCTCAGTGGGGCTGTTACCCCATAAAATCACCCCCGTGTGTGACACTGTTACACCCCGACCCATCGGCGTCTCCAGCCGGAAATGGGGACGAGGAATATTAGCTCCCAAAGCTCTTTCATCCCTCAGGGACCCCGTGGGGGGGGGGGCAGCGACTCCTGTTCATTCCCCATGTGACCCCAGGGAACCCCCCTCACCTGTGTCCCTGGCTCTGATCTCTCTCTTGATCGGAGTCTCCCGGGGGCTTTGCTGAACGGACACTTGGACTCTGAGCTCCGGACGGTTCAGTCCCCGGCTGGGGATTCTCCAGACGCTGGTAGCACTGAACGTGCGATCCGGGTTCTGGCTGATTTCTGGACTCTCGTCTCTCCCGCTCTCTGCCCCGTCCCAGCTCCACTGGATCCGGTGAATCTCCCTGGGGTAAAAGTTCTGGATCTGGACGGCAAACGGCACCTCATCCCGGGGCTCCCAGTGCGGTAACACCTGGATCCTGGACACCTGCAGCAGGGCTGGGGGGACAGCAGGACTGTCAGTGAGAGCAGGGGCTAGTAAAGGGGAGAGCTGGGTGACAAAGTGGGACTGTTCTTAATGTTTCCTCTGAATACTATGTGGGTGCCTCAGTTTCCCCTATGCATTTCTTAAGTCTCTAGGTGGTGGGATAAAGGTCAGTGTGCATAAATCACTGACACTCTGTCTCCCTGGCAACAAATGGCCAGGGCCCCTTCGCCCCCTGCAAGGAAATAGCTAAAGGTGAACAAAGAGATCAGGTGACCTCCTGGCCCGGGAAAGAGATAAAGGCCAGAAAGGAGGGGCTGGAGGGGGTTTCAGTTTGGAGCTGGCTGGGGACGGGGAGTGAGGGCAGACGGGGGTGTCTGGCTCACTGCCCCCCAAAATGGACCCGGCTGAGGGGTCCTGTTCTCTGTACCTACAAGCTCTGGTTTAGACCATGTTCCTGTCATCTAATAAACCTCTGTGTTACTGGCTGGCTGAGAGTCACGTCTGACTGCGAAGTGGGGGTGCAGGACTCTCTGGCTTCCCCAGGACCCCGGCTGGGCGGACTCGCTGTGGGAAGCGCACGGAGGGGCAGGGGATGCTGGATGCTCCGGGGTCAGACCCAGGAGGTGAAGACGTATGAGCTTCTTGCCCTGAAGACAGTCTGCTCCAAGGGAGAGGAGGCTTCCCCAGAGTCCTGACTGGCTTTGTGGGGAGCAATTCCAGAGCATCGCCTGGGGACTCCATGACAAGCTGTAACATGTCTCTCCAGAGAACTGAATCAGGCGTCGCTGGGAAAGGGGGCGGGTGGGGACAGACAGGGCTGATCTCACACGAGACGCCCATGTCCCGGCTCCAGTATTAAATCCCACACACTGAACGAGGAAGCACCAGGACTGGGCCAGGAATCCTCATGGGCTCGTAATGTGCTTGTAACGGCCGAGCCCAGGGGGACCTGCTGACAGGTGACTAGTTCGGCTACCCACGGTGAGGAGGGGATCACCAGCTGCTCCTTAAATCCCGGGGAATCCTTCCCTCCTTGGGGTAAAGGGGCGACCTCCCTGCCCTACCACCTGCCCCAGGCTGCTGTGGGCGATGCTGCACACGCTGTATTTACGGCTGCACAAGGGTTTTCATTCTACACCTTTGCTAAAGTTCCTGTGAGGTTTGGCTCCCGAGGTGACTCGTGTAACGTCTGGGCAGGATCCCGGCAGCCGTTTGAGCCGGAGAGGAACGAACCAGAACAAACAAATCTCTGGCCCTGGTGTGAAAAGCTCCCAGCCCCACTGACTGGCGCAGGGCTGCCACCGAAGGTGCAGACGATCTCTCCGCGCTCCGCGTTGAGCTGCGCACAGGCTAGGACCCCAGAGAGCTGTGTGTACGGGGGGGCAGGAGCTCACAGGGACAGCTTGGTGGTGGATTGGCAGGGAGGTGAGTGTGCCATTTGCAGTGTGTCCGTATCTGGTCGGGCACGTCTACACAGCGGCCGGGAGGGGTCATTCCCAGCGGGGACAGACAGACGCGCTGGGGCCTAAAAATAGCCGCGTGGCCGCGGGAGCTCAGGCTAGTCACCGGAGTACAGCCCTGCCTGGCCCCTGGGGGCGCACTCGGCGCTAGCCTGGCCCCCCACCCCCCCGCTGTGGCCACGCGGCTATTGTCAGGCAGTAGCTGGAGCAGATTGAGTGCGTCTGTTGAACCGGGCTGAGCATGGCGCGTCCCAGCGGCTGGGCACACCCCTTCCAGGCCCCAGGAGC
>NW_020697064.1:0-5404 GCF_002925995.2 Terrapene triunguis
CTGCTCCTGTTCAAGGACCCTGGCTCACTGGACTCCTTCCTCGAGGACTTCCTGAGTGGGAACGGTGAGCAGCACTCAGGTGCCACTCTGGAGCCGGACACCTGGGTTCCAAGCAAGTCACAAGTGCTTTGAGATTGTGCCTCCCCAGCCCTTTGCCCAGGACCCGGCACAGCTCAGATCCCCCCTCCCCAAACAGCCACAGCACAACCAGGGGTCTGTAAACACCACAGACGTCCAGCCCACCCCTCCTCCCAGTGCCAGGATAGAACCCAGGTGTCCCAGGCCCCTGCAGTCCCCAGCAGACCAGGGTGGAGGGGCCGGGTGGTGCCAGCTCTGGGGTCACCATGCCACTCTCCCCTGCACAGTGCCCTACGGCTCCTGGTTCGACCACGTCACCGGCTGGATGGGGCTGAAGGGCAACGAGAACTTCTTCTCCATCACCTACGAGGAGCTGCAGCAGGTAGGGAAACCCTGCCCTTGGGTCATGCCCACACATAACTCCACCCCCTGGGGCCACCCACACATAGCCCCGCCCCTGTGGACACACCTACACTTAACCTTGTCCCTGTGGCTATGCCCACATATAATCCCGCCCCCTGGGGCCACGCCCACATATAACCTAGCTCCCTGTGAGCCAAACTCACACTTAACCCTGCCCCAGGCAGCCAAGGTAGCTTGTGGCCAAGGCCCTCTGCCCTCAGAGGCGTCTGTTTGTCTGGACCCAGTGGGGAGCAGAACCTTCCGTGTGGGGAAACTGAGGAACCCCAGATCCCACCCTTCACAGCAGCGGGTTTCTCCCTCAGGATCCGTGGGGCAGCGTGCGGAGAATCTGCCACTTCCTGGGGAAGGAGCTGAGTGAGGAGCAAGTGGCCGCGGTGGTGAACGCCTCCTTCCAGAGCATGAAGGGGAACAAAATGTCCAACTACTCGCAGCTGAGGGATGATTACATGGACCACCAGAAGGGGGATTTCCTGAGGAAAGGTGAGTCCAGGTTGGGGGCTGCAGGTCAGGATTAAGGGGCACTGGCAGAGTTGCATGAGGCAGGGCCAGGAGAGCTGGGGGCTTTAGGTCAGGAGTGAGAGGCATGGGCAGAGGTTGGGGGTGCAGGGGCTGTGGGTTGGGAGTGAGGGGCATGGGCAGAGGTTGGGGGGGCAGGGCTAGGGCTGCAGAGGACGCTAGACCATGTCCCCTGTGGTTTGCAGGGATCTGCGGTGACTGGAGGAACCATCTCTCGGAGGCACAGAGCCAACGATTCGACACCGTTTACCGGGAGCAGATGCAGGGTCTGGGCATGACCTTCCCCTGGGACTGACAGCCCCGCGTCCGCCACATCTGCACCCGCAATACACCGGCCCTGTGCCACCCACGTGCTGCTGCTCTTACTGTGCCCTGGGAGATGCCCCCTGGGGCTGCATCACTGGGCTGGGGTGTGTGACCAGCAGGGGGCAGCACCCACCCATGGGCACCCATAGGGCAGATCTACATTTTTACTAATACATGTGAAGAAAGGGTTAGGGTTACTAAGAACAAAGCCAGACACTGTAAATGTTGCCTTTGCCTAAACCCGATGGGTTTGTTAGTATAATGGGAATGGATAAGAGCAGTTCAAGTGTTACTGGGCATGGTGGGAATGTATAGACTGGGGTAGGCCACGTTTCAGAAGCGGTGTGCCGAGACTTCATTTATTCACTCTAATTTAAGGTTTCATGTGCCAGTAATACATTTTAACATTTTTTTTAGAAGGTCTCTTTCTATAACTAAACTATTGTATGTAAAGTAAACAAGGTTTTCAAAATGTTTAAGAAGCGTCATTTAAAGCTAAATTAAAATGCTGATCTTACGCCACCAGCCTGCTCGGCTTGCTGCCAGACTGGGGTTCTGTTTGCCTAGGCTGGCAGGGGGCTGAGTAGGGCCTATGGCCAGGACTCTGCCCTGTGGGAGTAGGGGGTGTGTGTGCGTGGGGGGTGGGGGTGGGTGTTGGTGTTGCCAGGGGGCTAGAAGGGATATGCCCTGTTCCACCCCCAGGCTCCGTCCCGACCTCTCTCTGGGTCCTCTACGGAGCTGTGTGCATGCTGCCCGCTCTTCCCCCTCGCTAGGGCCATCAGCTGATTGGTGCAGGGAAGGGGAGGAGGAGGGGCAGGAAAGCACCACGCTGGGGAAAGAAGCAGGGGAGGGGGGAAGCTTGGCTGCCGCAGAACCAAGCTTCTGTCCCCGCAGGGGTGGGCGGGGGGGCTAAGTGGAGCGGGGGGCCGGGACCGTGGCAGGAATCTGTGTGCCACTCAAAATTGGCTCACGTGCCACAGGTTGCCGACCCCTAGTATAGACGCATGCACATTTGAAGACTGCCTCAGCTCCTTATCTCAAGGCAAGGTTAAACAATCAGTTTGGGGGGGCTGGGGGGCTGGCATCAGAAACACTAAAAGACAAAGAAAAACCTGGTGGTGGCCAGAGCACATCCTCACTCCTTACCCCTCCCGGGGGTACCAAAGGGGTGGGACGAAGACCCCAACTCATGACCCTCCCAAACGGAACCTGACCATAGGTTGTAAGCAGGGGCGGCAGGTTTGTATCAGGTTTGGTGGTGCGCAGAACAGGTCCAAGTCTCCCAGCCTCCACTTTGTCAGCCCATCTACAGTAACTCCTCACTTAATCGTCCCGGTTAACTTTGTTATGTTGCTGATCAATTAGAGCAGTGGCTCTCAAACTTTTTTGCGGACCACTGGAAAATTGCTGAGGGTCTTGGCTGACCCCTTAATGATCTTTCCAAATGTTGTTTGTACCGTTAGCTAACTATTGTAAAGCGCTTTGGATAAAAGCGCTATATAGAAACCCTTAATACACCTCTACCCCCGATATAACGCTGTCCGCGGGAACCAAAAAATCTTACCATGTTATAGGTGAAACTGCGTTATATTGAACTTGTGCTATATAAAAACCCTTAATAATAATTAAGGTTTTTTTGTTCTACATATAAAAGCACACAACTCATACTTTAATATGAGTACAGGCATGTCTCATTTTACGCTGGGGTTACGTTCTGCTGTCAGCACGTAAAGGGAAAATTGCATACAGTCAAAATTACATTGAGTCTAATGGCGGGTGGAATCGCCCGCACTACGGGTACAGTATTTAAATTGTTGTTTTTCTCTTTTTTGTTTTTGCCGACCGCGCAAAGCTGAATTTGTGCATGTTAAATGCACGTAAGATGAGACTCGCCTGTAGTCTTAACCTTTCTAAGGCGACGGATGTGCCCTCTTTCCCCTGCTGCAGCAGCCCCCGGCCTGGGAAGGAGGGGGCGTCTCTCCCTGGCAGTCGCAGCCCTGGAGCTGTGGAAAGTCACGTCTTTCTCTGGCCGCCGCAGGCCTACATGACACAAATTCCCCAACCCCCTCTTCTCACCCCACTGCTCCCTCCCAGCTACCCCCTCTTCCCCCCCAAGGCCACCACCTCACCTTACATGTGCATCTTCTCTAGGGTGCAGGCACCTAATTAGTGGAGCCACACCTGCGCCTTCATTCTCTGATGTGCAGCCACCCAGGCATGCACCGTAGAGGGAACTATCCACCGGCCACCTCAATGGAGCTCGGTCCGTGGACCACAGTTTGAGAACCTCTGAATTAGAGAAGATGCTCATTTGAAGTTGCGCTATGCTCCCTTCTAGTGTTGTTTGGCAGCCGCCTGCTTTGTCCACTGTCCGTTGGAGCTAGCTGGTGGGGGCTTGGAACCAGCGTTGGCCGGCAGCCCCCCCCCATCACCTCCCCTGAGTTCCCTGGGGGGCCCAGCAGGCTATCAATTGCTGGCAGTTCAGCTGCCCCTCCCCCCACTGCCATGGGCTGCTCCTGCCCTCTGCCTTGCGACTGCTCCCCTGAACCTCCTGCTTGCTGTGCAGATGGGGGGGAAGACAGGTGCTGATGTCAGCATGTCCCCCTCCCCCCACTCCCGTACCCCATCTCCAGCGGGGTGGGGGCAGACACACGACAGGGCTCAGGATGGAGGGAGCTTGCTGGCAGTAGCTGCTGTCTCAACTTGCTGATCTATTTAAAAAGGCAATGTACTTAGAGGGGGGGTCAGCGTACTTAAAAGGGCAATGCATGTGTGTCTGTCTCTGTCTCTCTCTCTCTCTCTCACACACGGTGTGTCTCTCTGTCTCTGTCTGCCATGCTGTCTCCCCTCCCTCCGTTCCTGCTGCCTTGTAGAGTGTGAGGCTACATTAAAAACAACGTTTTAACCCTTGAGGGCTCAGCCAAGTGCTAGTTCATCATTTAGCAGTAAGGCTCCCTGGGAAATATCCCACCCGCTGACTCCACCACCTCAACCAAGCTTCACAATCATCATTGCTGTGTACAGTGTTAAATTGTTTTAAAACTTATACTGTTTGTGTGTGTGTGTGTGTGTGTGTATATATATATATATATATATATATATGTAACCCTTCTGCCCAACTAAGTTGGCAGCAACAAGGGCCGGGTTCTGTATCTAGGGGTTCCGTTTCAATAACACAATGCAAAACCGGCTCGAGCCCCCACCCAGTGACCTGGGACAATTACATACCACCCCCCTGGGTACCTCTAAGAGGCAATACTTCCCCTCTCACAAGCACAGAGTCGGAGTGTACCAGAAAATGTTTAATAACATGAGGTAAACGACATCAGCATAAAATTGGAAAAACACCACAAACAGGATTCCTAACACAAACCATGAGCCAAACCCACCCCAGCAAATTGGGCTGTGTCCTTTCCCTTTGGTTCTTGAATCCAGCAATCCAAAAATCACCCAGAGTCCCCAAAGTCCAACATCCCCAAAATCTCTTGGGTCCAGCAACCACCCAAAGTCCCAAAAGTCCAACAACCCCCAAAGTCTCTGTCCCTGGTCAGTGCAGCCCCAGAGTAAAAGGGGGGGGCACGCAGGGTGTTAAGGGGCACCTTACGTGATCCGAGGCTGGCCAGCCGTCTGTTTCTCCGTGGTTCCGCCGCAGCCTTTACCACGAGCCAGTCCACTTTCCTGCCATCCCACGAACTGCTCCGCTCTACAAGCTGCTCCGCTCCGCTCCGCTCCGCTCACCGACCTGTGAGCCGTTCCAGCCGTCCCCGCAAACAGCTCTGCTCGCCATTCCTTGGGCCACTCCAACTGGCCCGGCAAGGCTCCACGCCACTCGCTGCTCCTCCAGTCGTCCCCACAAATTGCTCCGCCAGCTGCTGAGCAGTATAGCTTCAGGCTCCCCCACTAGTTAACACAGCCTTAGTGATCTCAGCTCTTAATAGCATTAGCTCTTTTGTGATTTCAGCTCTTAGCGATTTCAGCTCATAGGGGAGCCCCAGTGCTGGTGCACCATTGGCCCAAAGTGAATTCAGCTCAGAAGCCTGTAACTAGACTCCTAAGGGAATCAAAGTTCACTCTGATATTC
>NW_020697064.1:5504-7739 GCF_002925995.2 Terrapene triunguis
GGGGGGGGCATACCATCAGGTACACATACCTGTCCCCATCCTCTCTCAATTCACTGGGTTTTGTAACCCATGCCCCTTGTCAAGCAAGTGCTCCTTAGGTAATGGTGAAGGACTCACTCAGTCCTTCTGTCATACAACAGTTCCACTGGCCTTGATTCACAGAATCAGGGTAACAAAACTTTATTCTTCCTGCCCCAATAATAGAGAAACTGGGGATCCCACACCAGCCAAAGTAACCACTTTCAGTTGCTGTAGTTTCATGCCAGGCGAGTGGGTGTGCCTATGCAAACAAGATCAGCCCCTGGAGTTCTTTTCCACACTCACCATAATTCACCACCAGATGTCAGGGTAGAGCTCATCCTGACTCTGCTTACATATATATATATAAAATATATAGTCTTTTGTCTGGCAAAAAAAAATTCCCTGGAACCTAACCCCACCTATTTACATTAATTCTTATGGGGAAATTGGATTTGCTTAACATCGTTTTGCTTAAAGTCACATTCTTCAGGAACAGAACTACAGCATTAAGCAAGGAGTTACTGTATATTTTTTTAAAATAATGGAAAAATGAAGGCTCTGGGGTGGGGCTGGTGATGAGGAGTGTGGGGTGTGGGAGGGGGCTCAGGACTAGGGCAGAGGGTTGGGGTGCAGGGGTGAGGGCTCTGGGGTGGCGCAGGGCTGGGGATGAAGAGTTTGGGGTACAGGCAGGCCAGAGAGGAGGACTCCCTCCAGCCCTCTCCCCACCAGCAGCAGTGAGCTCTGGGGAAGGGGCCCCCCTATTTCCCCCACACACACCACACTCATCTCACACCACTGTCACTGCATGTGCTCCTAGGGCCCCTCTCAGGTCCAGGAAGCCCCCTTGCCTCCCTGTGGTGGGTGCTGGGGGGGGGAGCTGCCATCACGTGTGCACCTCCTCCCCTGCTGCTGCCCCTCACTGTAGCCTCACTGGGGGTGGGAGGTGGGGCTGGGCCAGGAGCAGTGACTTCAGGGGGGGGCCCTGTGCTAGTGGAGGGTCCCGCTGGAAAAGGGAAGGGTCTGAGGCGGAAGGGCAGGCTAAGGGCAGCTGCCCTGGCACTAGTGGATGGGAGGCACTAGGATCCTGTGGCAGCAGTTGATGCTGGGAGCCGAGCAGCGGAGCTGCAGGGGAGAGGCAGTGACATTCAGGGGCCTGGGGGAGGCACACAGGGGCAGCAAGTGGAGACCGGGGGACACTTGGGGGAGGTGCGGGGGGAGGGCAGCGGGCGGGGCTGGGGGAGAGACCCAGCCCCAAACATTGGTGGAGCTGGGTCCCCGGGCCCTGAATATTGCTGGAGCCCGGGCACCACAAGCCCATACAACTCGCCACCCCTGGTCGTAAGGGGTGGGACTAGGGACCTGCCCGGCAGGTATATTTGGGCTGCTAAGAAGGAGGAGGTGGGAAATGGGGACTAGGGATCGGGGCACAGAGGAGGCTCTGCGGTGTCAGAGCTGGGAAGGGGGACACGGGGTAAAGGCTCTGCAGTGTCAGAGCTGGGAACAGACACGATCGGCGTGTAGAGCTCCCGATATGTGTGCTTGGAACTAACCCCAATAACCGTCGCATTGCCTGCATTGACTTCTGCTTTCTGTCTGCATGACAAGAACCAGGGGAGGGGAAAGCCCTCTAACATCTTGGTGCTGTGATTCAGATGCATCACACTGGACAGGTAAGTAGCAGCCAGATAAGTCCCCCTCCCCATCAGCCCGCGCAGCTGCTTGGAGGGGTCTGGTTAGCTCTCATGGTGGTAGTTGCGGGTCCTTGCAAGCTGGGGTAATGGTTTTTTTGGATAAGTGGATATGGAAGAATCAGGGCCCATTCCCGGCACGGGGGTTCAGCCTGGGATGAGATTAAAAAGGAAATGGAGGCAGTGTTAAGGGACCGAGAGGGTTGGGGGGTGGCTGAGGATCCCACCCTCCTTGGTGAGTGGGTAGCAGAAGGAGGTCCATGCCCATGGGGACAGGTTACCTTCAGGGAAAGGAGGCACTTCAGTCCATTTGTAAGAGGTTTGATGTAAAGGCAGCATTATAGATTCATAGATTCATAGATTCTAGGACTGGAAGGGACCTCGAGAGGTCATCGAGTCCAGTCCCCTGCCAACATGGCAGGACCAAATACTGTCTAGACCATCCCTGATAGACATTTATCTAACCTACTCTTAAATATCTCCAGAGATGGAGATTCCACAACCTCCCTAGGCAATTTATTCCAGT
>NW_020697065.1:0-1541 GCF_002925995.2 Terrapene triunguis
CCCATTTCAGAGAAAACTGCTCAGCGACATTTCTGTTACTAAAAAGCAACTGATTACCCCCTCCGCTGCCCAGTTGCTCCCCCCCCCAATTAGCTCATTGATACAAACTCACATCCCAAATTCCAGCTTCACAAAATTTATTGCCTGGGAGTATCCTTATTTTTTTTCATTTTGTTGCAAGATCATTTGTGTCCCGACACTTAAAAAACCCAGCTGCGGATTCCCCCTCCCCCAGCGTCACAGCAGTGTTTTGCCCAGGAAGTTCCTTCACATTCTATGTAGTTGTTAAACACTTGCCCAGCTCCGGGACTGTCAGGGCACATCTGTCTCTGACCCGATGAAGCATCATGCTGGTGTTTTCCCCCCACCCTGAGTCCTGACTGCCAGCCCCTGCCCCCCTCACCTTTCTGGGGCACAGTCTCTGGCTGGGCGCCGTGTATGCAGGACTTCCTGCCCTCGTGTCGGGGGCTCCCCCGGCTGAGGTTTGGGATGGCGAGGGAGACAGGAGGAGCGGCGCCGGGGGAGGAGATAGCTGGTACTGGCCACGGGGAGCTCTGGGGGTGAGTGCCCCGGGGGAGGGCGGTGGTTCTCACCTGACACATCCGAGCTGTCGTCAAAGTCACAGGCCATGGCGCAGCCCACGGACACACCGGAGAACCCTTGGGTCCAGGCCATGGGCACAGAGGCGGAACAGTACATGGCCATGGGGGCGCTGGAGTTCGCGGTGACAAAACACCGCATCTTCCGCATGTGGGGTGCGGCCCCGAAGCCTGGGGGGGAGACGGACGGACAGAGAGGGACGGACAGACACGCAGACAGAGACAAGCTAAGAGAGGGAAGGGAAATCCCCCCCCCTCCCCCTCACAGCACCCAGAGCCAATGCACCATTGGGACCCCTCCCCCATACCCCCCCAGCTGAGACCCCCGATACCCAGCCCCATCCTCCTCTCCCCCCAGCTCCCTCAGAGTCAGGATTTCCCCCCAGCCCCTTCCCCCCAAGCTGGAACCCCTTTCATCTAGCCCCTCCCCTACAGCTTTCCCCCAGCTTGGACCCCTCATCCAGCCCCAGGGGATGCGAGTGCGGGTGCTGCACCCCATAGATGAGGGCAGGATGCTGGGGGGGGGGGGCGAGAGGCCCCCGCTAGACAGGCCTGCTCATGACAGCGATGCGCCCGCCCCTCTGGTCCCTGCCTGTGGGGGTCGGCTGGGTCTGACTGTCTGATTCTCTGCCCCCATCTGTTTGGGTCTCCGATTCTGGGTCCATCTGTCTGTCTGTACGTCTCACAGGCCCCACTCTCCCGGCTGGGATGGGCCAGGCACCGTGGGCTGCTCCTCATCCCACCCGGCCAGCACCCACCGCTCTCCCCCTGCCCTGGGGACGGGGTCACTGGGGTTGCCCTGGGGGGGCAGGGAGGGGGCAGCTCAGCCCCACGGGAGCTGGGGCAGGGAGAAGAGCAAAGGGACGTTAGCCCATAACCATGATGCCCCCCCTCCAATGCTTCTGGGTCCCTCCTCTCACACTGGGATCCTCCTGTTCTGGG
>NW_020697066.1:0-4024 GCF_002925995.2 Terrapene triunguis
TTATAAATAGGATTCTCAGAATTCAATTTTTATTATAATTTTGTCAGATAATGTCAATATTGATATTAAAGGGATTTTTTAACATTTCTTATCAATTTAAATGTTCACTATTGGTTAAAATCATGGGTTTTTGGCAACATTTTTATGTTTATTGATTTATATTTCACAGTGGAGGAAATTACAAGGGGGTGTCAGACAATATTTAATGACAGTAGACATTGAGATTCAAAAGGTTAAAGCTTTATAACCGTTAAAACACTAATTGTCATAATCCCATGTCAAAATATACACAGTAAATATCCTTAAATCAGCCTCTAATAATGTCTCAAGCAGCATTTCTCTTACTTCCCTTAACTGCAAATTTCTATTATTATCAATGAAAATATTTTCTTGTGGGTTTGGGTGCGTGCTGGGAAATTGATGTTTGCTGACATTTACCAATAACAATCAAATCCGCCCAAGCCTAGTTCTAAACAAAGCTCCGCACTGCCTCTGAGGTGAGCACAGAGACTGGGCCGTGGTTACTGGCTGTGGTCGCTGTTCCCAGCACAGGAGTCTCTCCCCCCGACCCTGTCCCCATGGCCCAGCAGTATTTATAGACACACAGTCCCAGAGCGATGCTGTGCTTGTGATGCAATGACCTCCCCGTCACTCGTCTGCCGTGCTCATTTCTATCTCAGGGATGGTCGCTGTGCTGCATTTGCAGCAGGGCTGAGGGGCTGGAAGAATAACCCCCGGTCCAGCCCCTGATAGAGCAGGTGACAGTGTGTATTGTTCAAGGCCTGGCCTGACAGAGAAATACACCAAACTGCAGCTTATTTTCTGTAACCACTTTGAACCATTTCATATTTAGGCAACAAATGTTTCAGATTCTTTACAGCATAAACTTGAAGCGCACGCCTGCAATGCAGAGCAGAGGGAGGTTCAGGAGGCTGTATGGAAGAGGGCTCATACTTAAATGTCTGCCCCTATGCTACAACAACCAAGGGTAGAAATCACAGCCTCTGGGGAACAGTGTGTGTGTGTGTGTGGGGGGGGGGGGGTCCAAAGAGTTCAGCTACTGTGAAAATTCCTGTTATCACTGTGAGCTCACAGCGCTCCCTTTTGTCTGTGCGGTACCGGAGCAAGGCCCACAGCTCTGGCCTGCTGGATCCGGCTCCCTCGCCCCAAGCCAGGCCTAGCAGGAGTGAAAATTAAACCTTTATTAAGCAAATATGTCTCTGCTCAAACACAGGGGCTGGATCCTGGCCTGGTGACACATGCATGACCCCAGAGTAAAGCTGCTGCAGGCCATGGGGTTCTTCTGGATTTACACACACACACACACACACACACACACACACAGTGGTGTGACTAAAGGGCAGGGCAGTGTGAGGAGCTGGGCCGTGCTCACCACAGCCGCCCCGGACACAGGCACAGAGAACAGGAGCTGGCCTAGGCACTGACCAGGGAAGAGTGGGAAATGGGTGGGTCTGGAGTTAAGCTAACGCTCATATCCCATGGCAGGGGAACCTACGGGGGCTGCTTGGTGTCCCACATTTATCAGGGACCCCCCCCCCAAGTCTGATCAATGAGTTACTCCCCCTGAGCCTCATGGACATGTTCTGCACAATGGCATAACCCACAGATCTCTCTGTAATCCCAGCCGACCCTCCAACCTGCCCAGGACAGGGGGGGACACCCAGAGCCATCGGTCACCTCTCCTTCCTCTTCCTCCCTGCCATTCCACCCAGAGCCTTCCGGATCATACTGAGTGATGGGTCTTTTCCTCAGGATACAGGTGATGATCGGGGCAGATGCCAGCAGGAGCAGGACCAGGGCAGAGCGGAGGATCCAGACCCAGAGCAGGATAGCAGGCCCTGGGACAGGGGATTGAGCATGGTGAGCAGTCTGAAGGTGGAAGTGAACTTGCAACATGAGTCCTGCTCACAGCCTGTCTGGAGGGGTCTCTGCCGAGCGCTGGCCCTTCTGCACAGGAGACATTGCACCTGGCCATGATATGTCGGAGAGCCTATGAATGACCCACAACCTCAGCTGTTTAGAGGCTTCATGACCAGCTCCTAATCCCGCAGGGATCTTGCTCAGCACTGGTTCTTTGCCACCCCGAACCCAGCACCAAGGCAGGTGTATCTGGGGTTGGCCCCTCACCTGTGCCATGGAGCCATTTCCAAGGGGCAGCACTGACACCATGGTCTAGGGTTACCATGTTTCACGTTCCCAAATACAGGATACTACTGGGGGAAGGGGGAGGGATGGTACAAAGTTTCTTTCTGCTTTGAATGGGGAGGGGGAGGGGCCCTGCAGCGGGCATAGCATTGCCTTCAGAGCAGCGCAGAAGTAAGGGAGGCCCAAAAGAGAGGAAAACCCGCACGTATGGTAACCCTAGCATGGTCTGCTGCTGATTGGCATGGAACAGGATCACAGCCTGGCAGCCACTGACTCCCTGGCCAGATGTTTGTGCTTGATGCTGCATCACAAAGCCAGAGCCCACCTGAACCCTGCCATTGCTGGGCTGCTCCCCAGGCCTCTGTCACAGGGACACACATCCTGGCAATCGCTAGGGGCTCTGCGATAGGAGAACTGGCTAGTTCATTTATCTCCTGGCTCTGCTGCCTGTGGAATCCGAACCCCCGTCTCTGCCCCCGCCAGGCTCTGCACAGCCGTGACCTCAATTGCCATTGGGTAAGAGCCCAGCTCCCTCCAAACCACAGCCACAGCACGGGGACATGGCAGCCCCCAGCCTCCTGGGGGAAGTTGGGAATTGGTCCTGCTTTGAGCAGGGGGTTGGACTAGATGACCTCTTGAGGTCCCTTCCAACCCTGATATTCTATGATTCTATGATTCTATGATTCTCCTGGAGAGCCGATAGTGGCATGTGGGGTTGCCTGGACATTTTACATTCCCCAGATGGTGGTGAGCTCCTGCAGCCTCCTGCCCCCCAGGCACCTGCGGTGGGGTTAAGTCTCCCCATTGAGATTGGCATGTGCTCCCCCCATAATCCCAGCCCAGCCCTCCCACTTCCTACAGGGAAATCCCACAGCACGGAGCAAAACCATTTACCTTGGAGCAATGTCCCCTCTCCAGAGCCGTCACCATCTGTGGGACAGATACACAGCGATTACACATCACTTCAAACGCCAAAAGCCTCATACCAGTGAGGTATAGAATGGCAGCCTCAAGCAGGGTTTTTTCAACCTTTTGATTTACTGAAAACTTTGAAAAAAAATTGTTTTCAAGTCAATCTGAAACAATTCCCCCTTTCTAATTTTTTGAAATAGCCAGTGAGCCAAAAAATCAGTGAGTCGTGCTGCTCTGTTCCGTAGTTGTATTTCATGATTGTGGAAGCAGAGAAAGAACTGACCGGAAGGGGATTGCAATGCATGACAGTTTGTTAGCAAGAGTCAGGCTAATTGTAACCCTAATAACGCGAGATTTGTAGAAGCGAGGAATGTGTGAGGCGAGTGGGAAAGAACTGTGTGAGAAGTTGTTGCGACCTTGTGTAGATAATGTGTAGATAATATGGAATGTAGACTAAGAGTCTACATTAGTGAGCAAAACAAGATATCAGAATGACCTATGTATAAACAAAATGCAGCTGTTGCTCATTATTGTCTGTAGCAAAAGGTATAAATGCTTGCTGTAATTGCTTACCTGTTGAGAGACCTGTTTAGCTCTCTCCCTCTAAGCAATTGATAGAGAGAAAATAAAGTATTTGACTTGCTGTACCCAAACAAAAAGTTATTCTCCGACATGATGGTTTTAGTAAAGTAGACCATGATGACAATAAACCTGCTGAATATCTGTGTGATGGTTTGTCCATTTTCACACTCTGCCCCTCAGAGAAGATCGCAATATTTTGTCTTTTAATTAGTGGGGAAAACCTGCTCTTCCTCACCATGATGAGAGGATGGTTCCTCCTCACTAAAAACATGTAACCATTGCCCCAGGGACAGAGGTCTCACCTGGGAAATGTCGGAGAAGGAGAGGGAAGTTTTACATCTTAACTCTAGATATCACAGTGTGT
>NW_020697067.1:0-20422 GCF_002925995.2 Terrapene triunguis
TGTTAATTAATTTCTGACTGAATTCCCTGAGGGAGAATTGTATGTCTCCTGTTCTGTTATACCCGCATTCTGCCATATATTTCATGTTACAGCAGTCTCGGCAGCACGTTAGTTTTCAGAACATTTCACTGCAGATTTGACAAAATGCAAAGAAAGTACCAATGTGAGATTTCTAAAGATAGCTACAGCACTCTCACCCACCCTTTGAGAATCTGAAGTACCTGCCAAACTCTGAGAGGGAGGAGGTGTGGAGCATGCTTTCAAAAGTCTTAAAAGAGTAACACTCTGATGTAGAAACTGCAGAACCTGAATCACCAAAAAAAGAAAATGAATGGTGGCATATGACTCAAGACGATGAAAATGAATATGCTTCGTTCCGCACTGCTTTGGATTGTTATCAAGCAGAACCATCATCAGCATGGACTCATGTCCTCTGGAATGGTGGTTGAAGCATGAAGGGAGATATGAATCTTTAGCGCATCTGGCACATAAATACCTTGAAACACCAGCTACAACAGTGACATGTGAATGCCTGTTCTCACTTTCAGGTGACATAAATAAGAAGCAGGCAGCATTATTTCCTGCAAATTGTAACCAAACATGTTTGTGTGAGTGATTGGCTGAACAAGAAGTGGGACTGAATGGACATGTAAGCGATATAGTTTTACATTGTTTTATTCTTGAATGCAGTTTTTTTGGTACATAATTCTGTATTTATAAATTCAGCTTTCATGATAAAGAGCTTGCACTACGTTACTGGTATTAGGTGAAGTGAAAAATATGGTTTTGTTTTGTTTTTTACAGTGCAAACATTTGTAATAAAAATAAATATAAGGTGAGCACTGTACACTTTGTATTCTGTGTTGTAATTGAAATCAATATATTTGAAAATGTAGAAAACATCCAAAAATATTTAAAACAAAAGTTATTCTATTATTGTTTAAAAGCACGATTAATCGCGTGATTAATCATGATTAATTTTTTTAATTGCACGATTAATTGCAATTAATTTTAATCGCTTGACAGCCCTAATTTATACCCCATTCTTTAACCTAACCGAACCTGCACCCCAATCCCTTTCGTTTAACATATCAAATATATTATTTCTCTCTCTTCGCCCCCCCTCTACATTCCCACCTGACGGCAGCCCGGAGAGAAACCCCAAGACTCTTCCATCCCCAGTGTTTGTTTCTTAGGGATAAATGGCCTCCGGCACCCAGGAATCACCAGTTTGCCTCCTGCCGTCTGCCGAGCTCGCTCTGGGCGGTTGCAATTCCTCGGAAGTGGGATTTTGTTAACCCCCCTGGTCATGAGTCTTTGGTTCTTTTGATGGACCGACTCATGGTCACTGTGCTGCCCTCTAGGTGGATACGAAAGAATTGCTGGCTACAAGGTATTACAGCTCACCCTGGTGCTTGAGGCTTTGTCCCACTTCCCTGTCCGAGGATTCTAGGTAAACAGGCCCGGATCAGTGGTATAAGCGAGTGAAGACTCAGACGTTGCATGGCACAGTCTGCACTCACCAGGGAGATCCCGCACCTGGGCATGAGAGAGCTCCTATGTGCTCCACCTTCTAAGCCACACTAGGAACCACATTCTCTGAATCGCGTATTCCAGGGTTCACTACCCACCAGGGATCTACACAGCTCTGTGCTCCCGTCCCATGTAGCCACCTGAATGCGGGCCAGAGCTTAGCCGTTTCTCAGCACACAGCTCCCCTGGTGACCCTCAGGGACCGGGTCGGATTTTCCCAGCAGCTCCTCACCAACAAGCTGAAGTCAATTCAAAACCAGTTCTGGCGTGTAAATGGAAGGCTGGCTCTTTGTCAGTTCTAATCCAGATTAAAATGTGTGATAGTTCCAGCTCCAGATGTGGCAATGGGCACCTGTCAGAGCGGTTCTATACTGAGATCTGACGGGGGCCTCTGTGTGAAATGTGTCAGACCTGAATGGACAGTCCTGGAACACAGGGCTCCTCATGGTTTTTGTTTGTTTGTTGTGGGATTTTTTTTGGGGGGGGGTCGTGTGTGATAAAACTCTGTTTTACTTTCCTACTCGGCAGGGAACTGATGCAATGCATGGTGCATTAAAGCGCTCTCAATGTCTGCACGGAAACGGCTTCTCATTTCTGTACCAGTCTCTGCTTTGCTCTGTGTCACTGTGTAATTTCTCCTCCTGATGCAGTAATAGGTGGCGGTGTCTGCAGCTGTCAGCGAGCGGAGATGCAGGGAGAACTGGCTCTTGGCGGTGTCTGCAGAGATGGTGACTCGGCCTTGGAGAGACGGGGCGTAGCCTGTCTCCCCGCTATTGTATGGGTACACGTACCCCATCCACTCCAGCCCTTTCCCGGGGGGTTGCCGGAGCCAGTGCCAATGGTAATGCTGAGTAGTGATGGAGAACCCGGAGACAGCACAGGTCAGGGTGAGGGTCTCTCCGGGCTTCTCCGCTCCTGGGCCGGACTGGACCAGCTGCACCTGAGAGAGGACACCTGGGGAAACAGGATAAAAGAAAAGAAAAGAATTAACCACCGAAAGAATCTATGGATCTGTTCCTAATGTCCCTGCTGCCCCATAGACACTCACAGCTGGGGGCGGAGAACAGGGACAGGAAAAGCAGCAGCGATTTCATTCTTGTTTCATACAATTAGGGAAACTCCCCAGCGGGCAGGACCGGGCAGTTCAGTGTCTGGGGAGAGACTGAGGCTCCTAGAACCAGGGATCTGTATTTAACAGGAACCCCCGGGGCAGGATTTGCATGCGGGTTCCCAGGGCGGGTATAAGAGATGACGGGGGGGCTGAGCGCTCAGTACATGGCGATGTCCCCTCGGGGACAGGTGTCCCCTTTGCACCCCAGAGAGACCCTGCACTCAGCTCAGCGCACCTGTAATGACAGACGGAGGCTGTGAGGGAAGGAAGCCAGGTACTGAGGACGGGGCCTTGGGCTGGGACTCAGGAGAACCTGCGGGTCTGGGAACTGGCAGATGGTCTCACCGAGGTGGGATACACTAATTGGAAGGCCTGTGTCTTGTGGGTCCTGTCTGGTGAACTGGGGAGTCACACATCCCGTTCCTGTCTTAGGCTGTGATCCGAAGCCCAGTGAAATGAGCCGGTGTGTTTCCATTGGAGGAGCAAGGGTGGCTACAGTATGTTCTGAGCTCCTTTTCGCTCAAGCCATCTTTCCTCTCATGATCCATGCAACTCGGGGCTGATTTTCAGAGGTAATGGGCACCTGCAGCTCCCACTGATTTCAGGTAGAGCCCAGTGTGTGCTGAGTGACGATGAAATTTACTCCCGTGGGACATGTCCTGAAGTGGTTTCTGAATTTGGGAGCCTGGAGACACAGAGAGCCTGGTCCCCAGGGGTGAGGCCAATGGGAGATACAGGCGCTGAGCATCTGGAGATTAGGATCAAGGTGTGTCGGGATAAGTGCCCAAAATACGAGCCCAAGCCATCACTTCTGTCTCGGTGAGTCTCTGGGTGCACTTTTCACTGCGCAGCACGAAGAAGCGGAGTGTTTAAAGTCCCTTGGTGGAAGGGGCTGGGAGAGGGTGGGATTTAGGGGAGAAACGCGGGTTGGCTCCTGAGACCCCGCTGTGGGCAATGCCCCGCCTGTCTCATCCCCTAGAGCACAGACTGTGTGTTCCAATCGGCTGGCGCTTTAGAAATCCGCTTCCCCTTTTTGTGCCCTTCCCGGCTTTGCTCTGTGTCACTGTGTGTGGCGGCCACAGTAATAGGGGCCGGTGTCTGCAGCTGTCAGCGAGCGGAGCTGGAGATAAACTTCATCCTTCGAGGTGTCCCTGGTGATGGTGACATGAGGTGTGAAAGCCGAGTTGTACTCTGTGGTCCCCCCGTTAACTGTGTGTCGGATAAATCCCATCCACTCCAGCTCTTTCCCAGGGGGCTGCCGGACCCAGCTCCAATAATAGTTGCTGACGGAGACTCCAGAGATTTTACAGGTGATACTCAGGGTCTCTCCAGCTTTCACCGTCCCCGGGCCGGTCTGGATCAGCTGCACCTGGGAGAGGACACCTGGGGAAAGGGAAACAAAGAGAGGAATGAATGAATCACGGAACAAATCTATGGATCGGCCCCTGTTTCCCTCCTTTCCCAGAGACACTCACAGGTGAGAGCAGAGAGCAGGGAAAGGAAAAGCAACAGAGATTTCATTCTTGTTTTCATAGAATGAGGGAAGAGGGCAGGACAGGGCAGTTCTGTGGTTGGGGGGATGCCGAGCTTCCTATAGAAGCAGGGGTTGGTATTTAAAGAGGAATCGCTGGGGAGGGATTTGCATGCGGGTTCCCCAGGGTGAGTATAGGAGACGGCGGGGGGAGGGTGCACAGTACATGGCGATGTCCCCTTTACAGCACAGAGAGGGGCACTGTGCCCAGCTCAGCACACATAGAATGACAGGAGGTGGCTGTGAGGGTAGGAAGGAGGGTCCAGAGGACGGGGGCCTGGGCTGGGACTCAGGAGAACTCCATGGGGCAAGGGTCACCAAATGGAGATAAACCACGAGGGAGATGTCTGGCTAGGCCGTGGTGTCTGGTGGACGGGAAGTCATGCATCCCCTTTATTTTGTGTGACCAAAAGCTCCTTGAAATCAGCGGATGTCCCTCCATTGGAGCAGTGACTATTGCAAAATGTGCTGAGCATTTAAAACAAATATAGCCAAGGCAGAGACACTGTCAGTAGAAGTGGGACTCCCAGGGATTTCTGATGGGGAAGGAGCCGCAGCTGCAGGGACAGGGAAGCTGGTTTTAGCTACCAGAGACTGACAAACCGTTTTGGTGAAAGTGGAAGGAACTGGGGATCGGGAGAAGATGCAGTTGCTGGGCTTTATTAGAAGAAGGGCAGGGATTGTGGGCGCACAACGGTGAGAAATACAGTCTGTAGTCGGGTTTCAAACAGAACGGTTGCGTGTGTGACTGCAGCTCTCTGCTGCTTGCGCGTTTGTGTGTGTATCTGTGTGTGCACTAGCCTCATTGCTGTCCGCAAACAGCCGAAGCTGGGTGAGGATAGGTCAGTGTGGGTCTGTTGCAGGGAAGGTGAACTGGGAGACTGTCTCCTCTTCCCCTCCCCCCCCCCATTCTCTATATAAACCATCTTACATTTTGTCATGAAAGTCCGTGTGGGAGTCTCAGAAATCGGCCCATCTCACCCCTCCCCAGTGCTCTCTGGGCAGAGGTCCTCACGGTGTGTGTGTGGGGGAAACAGAGACTACCACTGCCGGAGTGGATCTGACAGGAATCAATCTCGCTCTGACAGTGCCAGCCCCCCAAGTTTAAGAGGATGGTGCCAGTTGGGATCCACGGTGATACACGGCAGGACAAGACCCCGAGAGGGCAGAATCCCCCCTGAATGAGAGGGCTACATCTGTTCCCCGTTAAAACCTCCCTGCCCTCTCCTAAGGTGCCTGCGATCTTTCCCCCTTTGCGCTGATAGATCGTTTCCAACCCTGAAATGTTTCCAGTCGGTTTCGCCTAATTAGCTCAAATCTTCATTGACCGGGAGGAAGTGTGATTCGGGGATCAGGAGCTGGCCAGAGGCGCATCTGCCCTGTTTGTTGCTCTGCGAGACCTGAGGCAAATCACTTAGGGCCAGATTTATAAACGTATTTGGACACCTAATAATTCCCATTTGAAATACCTTTAAAAATCTGGCCATTCATTAGTCTCTGTGACTTTTCCCGCCTCCTAGCTCTAGCAAAGACTTAGAATCATAGAACTGGAAGGGACCTCGAGAGGTCATCTCATTCTAGTCCAGTCCCCTGCACTCATGGTAGGACTAAGTATAATCTCTAGACCTGCTCTGTCAGGTGTTTGTCCAATGGGTTAGACTCTAACCTGCTCTTAAAACTCTCCAATGATGGAGATTGTATTTCCTCCCTAGGCACAAGACTTCCCTTGCACACGTCTCTCTGGGCCAGATTTTCAAAGTTAGGCAATTAAAGTTGCAGATAGGCATCTGGTGGGATTTGCAGGAGCACCTGAGAAATTTAGCTCACCCAGAGACAACTACTTTTAATAAATTTGGGTGCTTAGGATGTTGCCTAACTCCCAATGATTTCAATAATTTTTGACACCTCGGTGCTTTTCAAAATCCCAGTAGCTGCCTAAATACCTGTGATAAGGTGGCTTTCTGTGCCTCAGTTTCCCATCTATGTAATAGGGACAATAACACTTCCCTACTTCACAGGAGAGTTATGATCACAAAACACAGGAAAGACTGTGAGTGAAGTACTCAGACACTATGGGAAATAGCGCGATAGTAATGACTGAAATGGATAGGAAGAAATTTCTTTTCAGGGCTTTTCTGCAATGGAAAATTAGATATTCAGCTAAACTATTTTTTCCATAAAATATCTATTTTGGGTATTTGGCTGAAAAATATTTTGTTTTTTGGCCAATTTTTTTTTAAAGTTGGTGATAATTGAAAATGTTACTTGTCAGAGTTTTTTCTTTTCTTTTCTTGAAGAAAAGTCATAGTTTTCGGGGGGAGGCACAACCCATTTTCCCACCCAGTTCTACTGGAATCAGACCAGATCTCCATCTGGTCCAATCCTGCTGTTATCTCGTCAGTGAAAACCAGATTCTGCTCCCATTTACACTGGTACAAATCCAGCATCACATCACTGATATCTGCAGATTAGTTTAGATACTTGTCACTGTGAGCAGGACGGGACCCTGGCAGTTTCACCAGTGATTTCACTGGGAGCAGAAGCCGGCCCTAAATTAACCATATTTAAGGTTATTTCCAAGTTCCCCTGAGTAAACTTCTTTATTTTCTGCTTCTGAAGCTGATCTGAGCGCCTCACCGCCCAGACTGATCAAATCCTGAGTTTCGACTGATGACAGTGGCCAGGCCCAGAGAGATAAACTCACCCACCCTCCCTCCACCTGACACCAGCCCTCATTTATCAGCTAGTCAATTCTCTCATGTTCCGCTGCAGGGCGGTAGCTGCAGCAGCACCTTGATCTGTTTCCCCCATTTAGCCCCGAACCACCCCCCTGTGCCAGCCGCTTTCATCTCCCATCCCCGCTGGGTGAAACCCGCATGCAAATCCCTGCCCCTTGGGTTCCTGTTTAAATACAAACTCCTGGTTCTAGGTGCCTCAGTCACTCCCCAGACACTGAACTGCCCGGTCCCGGCTGCCGGGGAGTCTGTTCATCAATTCAGCCCACCATGGACTCGTTCTTCAGCTTCCTTTTCCTCTTAGCCACCCATTCCTGTGAGTACCTGTGGGAAGGGGTAGGAAAAGTTCTGCTTCGCTTGTACTGGAGGGAGAAATCCCCTTTGACTTCAGTAGAGCAGGGGGAGTCCCCGGTCAGTACTCAGAACAGCATTACAATTCCTGAAATTCCCTCCTTTCTGCAGGTGTCCATGCACAGATCCAGCTGGTCCAGTCTGGCTCGGGAGTGGTGAAGCCCGGAGAGACCCTCACCCTGACCTGCACCGTCTCGGGTCAGTCCATCACTAGTGGTCACGGCTGGCACTGGGTCCGGCAGCCTCCCAGGAAAGGGCTGGAGTGGCTGGGACGGGGATATTACAGCAGTTCCACCTGGTACACAAACTACAGCACATCTTTTCAGAGCCGAATGACCATCTCCGCTGATTCCTCCAAGAACCAGGTCTTCCTGCAGCTCCGCTCCCTGGCAGCTGCAGGCACCACCATGTATTACTGCGCCAGAGAGGCAATGCTATTTATTTGCAGCACAATAATAAATGGTGGCGGTGTCTTCACTGGTCGGTGTATTCAATACGACATAATACTCATTTCTGGAAGTGTCCCTATATATGAATAATCGGTTTTGGAATGATGGGGGAAGGTGTGTCCAATCCATTCCAGTTGGCTCTGTCGAGTCTGAGGGACACATCTCCAGTCGTAAGAATCAGTGATGGGGACACCAGCCACAGCACAGGTAAGCTGGAGTGACCCTGAGGGTTTCAGAACCTGCTCTTCATGGCTGTGTCAATTGCACCCGAGAAAGGACACCTGGGAAGAAAAGGGGAGGGAGAATTCAAAGCACAAGCAACCACACACAAGAAAGAAGGAATCCATCACCCAAAAAGATGGAGTTATGTGTTAGACAAATAACTACGTCCCATTTCCTCCTGTCAAAACTCACAGGGCCTCAGGATTAGTAGGCCAAGGGAAATGATCAAAGCTTTCATCATTCTTTTACGGGAAGATTTAACAAGAATGAAGCTGTCCATTCAAGAGTCAGATGGACAAAAACCTCTGGGAGTTTCTATTTAAAGGAGAAAGCCAATTGGCTGATTTGCATGACGTATACATGCTTCAGTGGCAGATATAAAAGCAACCAAGTGGTTATTTTGTCACTACCTCTCTCCTCTCCCTTCTGTTCTTTAGGGGAAGCATCTGTGTAGCTCAGGAAATGAATGTAAAAGGAAGTCAGAGTGGTCAGTGATCAGAGAAGGGGGACTGGGGTCTCCTGGATTCTATCTTCACTTTTGGAAAGGGAGCGTGGTCCAGTGAGTTAGAGCAGGGGAGCTTGGAGTCAGGAATCCAGGCTTCTCTTTCCAGCTCCGGGAGGAGAGTGGGATCTAAGTGGTTAAAAAGGAGAGGTGGTGGGGACTAGGAGCCAGGAGTCCTGGATTCCTTACCCAAACCTACGAAGAGAGCAGAGTGTAGCGTGTTTGAGAATCTGGGAGTCAGGACTCCTGGGTTCTATCCCGGATTTGGGAAGGGAATTGGGTCCAGTGGCTTACAGAAAAGGGGCTTTGTGCGCCAGGACTCCTTGGGGTCTATCCCAGGTTTGGGAGCAGATTAGTGAGTAGAGCAGAAAGGGTTGGGAGTTATCACTCCTAGGTTCTGTCCCCAACTCTCAGGGGAGAGTGGGATCAAGTGGTTAGAATAGGAAAAGGGGAGTTATGAAGCTCCCCATCTCCTGATTGAAGCACTGAGTTTATTTCTGACCTGGGGAATGTCACTTAGAGTAAGATTTTCAAAGATACTGAACATTCCAATTACTTTAGGCTGGGGTTGTCCCAGAAACCTGGCACCTAACTCCCCTGTGTCCCCTTGGGAAGTCAAGCACTATCGTGGTCATTTAGATATCTTCATGCTTTAAGGTAATGGGAGACTCTGAAGGTACAAATGCCTCAAGCAATGTGCACTGCGGGGAGCCACAGAAATCAGTACAATTCTGTAATGCAGGGTTAATTTTGCAAGATACAAGGTTGGAGGTGGAGGGAACCTTGACAGCGTGTGGGGTGGGGGGAATCAGAGAAAGAGAATGGATGGGTTTTTTCCTGTGGTCCACACGCAAGTGAAAGTCATATAAATAGCCCATTTTTACTGTCTTGGAGCTGAGCAAAAGACACCTGTGTTTCTTACTCTTTCAGGTATGACTGCTTTCGCTCTTGCATTAATTTCCGTTAACTTAAACACATATAATGTCTGTGACCCACCTAGAAAGAAATTCACTGGCGTAGAAGTTACTGGAGTTATGTCCATTTACACGAGGAGAGAATTATTTATATATTTAAACACACATAATTTCTTTTCTTGTCTTTTCTTTTCAGTTGTTGGACCTAGCAGCACATTCGGAACACCTGGGTGTTAAGCAGGAATCTAGCCCGCTGAAAGCAATGGATTTTGAAGTAAACTGGGAATCTGTTAACAGAAATGGGTATCTTTCAAGAGATTGCCCATAAATAAATAAATGTAACGTAAAATTCTTAAAAGCATCTAATAAATTAGAAGCCTAAATCCCAATTTTTAAAAAATGACATGGGGTAAAAATTTCAGATGCACTCAACAATCTATGAACCCAGACCTCATTTTTCAAAAGTGACTTTAGGATTTAGGATCTTAAATCCCCTTGATTTTACATAAGATTTAGGGAAACATTCTCAAAAGTACCTATGTGATTTAGTTCTAGGTTTTGAAAGGTATGTAACTGAAAAAAAAATTGCTTCTGGGGGCTAAGGCTGAGGCCTGTTTTTGTGCTAGCGTGTATCATGGTGGTTTATACATCCGGTAGGTGCTCCTAGCACAGTAGTATGTTGCTGTGTCCTGTGGACTCAGGCTGTCCACTCGCAGGTAGAACTCGTCCTTGGAAGGGTCCACAGTGATGGTGGTTCGATTTTGAATGTCAGGGAGATAGTGAGTGTTCCCATATCTGTCTATCAATGCCAGCCACACCAGCCCTTTTCCTGGGGGCTGCCTGATCCAGTGCCACCAGTCTCCACCAGTAGAGAGGGCAGAATCTGAGACAGCACAAGTCAGACTGAGGGACCCTGAGACTGCCACCTCTCCTAAACCGGACTGTGTCATCGTAAACCCCAAGATGGGGCCTGGCAAGAGAGGGAAAATACATTAATGAAAGAGGTAATAAACCAGCAATCAGGGCTGGTTTTCTCAAAGACGTACACCCAAGGTCCCATTGAGACTGAATTTGAACTGGACACCTAATTCCCTGAAACCCAGCCCAAGTCATTATTTCCCACAGTCAACCCCCAAATACTCACACATGTGGAAGGCTGAGATGGAAATGCAGAACAATAATAGTTTCATATTTTTCTTTACTGGAGAGACTTCTCTGCCACGAACCACCAGCTCATTTCCTTGGGACAGACTCAGGTTCTGAGATTCTGGAGTTTCTCTTTAAAGATGAAACCCGGGGGAAGTGATTTTTGCATACAGGTTTCACAGACAGAGTATAACACATCAAATGGGGCTGGGCCGGGGGAACAGGTGGGTAAATCCAGAATCTCAGCTCCTTGTGGGTGTACCTCTCAATGGGTGAAACTGACTCCTGTGCAGAGGGACAACACAATGCATATAGGGAAAAAATCACTGGAGTTGTGTCCACTTAATTCAGCAGAGTATTTATTCCTTTACCCCTATTTTGAAAGCTTAAGTGATGCACAGGACTTTTACTAGCCCTCTACACCAAAGTTAATTTCACCCAGTGTCCCACACAGAAAGAAGTAAAAATTGGGCATGAATTCTGTTTTTTGGGGGGTGAATCAGAATTGGGCCTTTTACCTATAGAACTTATATGTCCCCATGACTGTAGTATCTGAGCTCATCAGAGACTTTAACGTATTTCATCTTACAACATCTCTGTGAGGTAGAGAAATCATGTTATCCTCATACAGATAGGGGAAACTAGGCACGAAGGACTAGATTTTAAGGCTATTTAGTTACATGAACATGAAGATGGGCAACTAGCAGGATTTTCAAAAGTACCTAAGCTCCTACCTCCATCATTAGGTGCCTAAATACCTTGTAAACATCTGTCCCAAAGAGATCAAGGACCAGATTTTCACACGTATTTAGGCAATTAAAAAAGGAAATATGCGCCTAGTGGTATTTGAAAAAGCATGGAGCAGCCTAACAGCTTTTGAAATCAATGGGAGTTAGGTGCCTTTTGAAAAATCCCTCTGGGTACCTAAATACCTTTGAAAATCTGGCTCTAAGTTTTCTACTGAAAGTCTTTCCCACAGTACAGAATCCAAGGAAGGTCTCCTGGCCCTCGTCCCATGAAATGTAATCCTGTTTTTCAGTGTCTCAGGCTAGTGTCCCCAGCACCAGAACATCCTTCCCCTGACAAGGATAAACAAAGAAGTTGAGATTCTCAAAACTGCCTAGAGGCTTTGAATGCTCAATTCCTTCTGGAAAACAAGTGAGTGTCCAAATCCTTTAGGCAGCTTAGAAAATGTCAGGCTGAAACTTTAACAATGAACATGAAAACAAAGGAGGAAACTGCACAAAATAAAATGATAAGCAAAATATAAAGGGGCTGATTCTTCTCTTGCACACATCAGTTTTACCGCAGTGGAACTGCCTGGACTTTAATGGAGTTGGTCCCGACTCACGCCGGTGTGGGTGAGAGGAGAATCAGGCTCAGTATTTCAAAGACGTGACACTGGGCCCTTTGGAATGAATGGGACTCTTCCATCGGGAGGAGAATAAGGAGATAAAAAGAATAATTGGAGAGGGTGTGAATGGAGCATAAGGGAACTGACTGTCAAGAGCAGTTGGGCACCTAATTCCCATAGGCTTTGACAATCCCTGCCTGTATCTTGTGCTGCATGCATCTCAGTCCCATTTTTGTAGTCAGTTTAGGGTGGGATTTTCCAAAACATCCAAGTCTCTTAGGAAGTTAAGGTGAGATTTTCAGAAGAGCCTAGGGTCTTTCTACATGACAGCGCTCAGAAAAGTTATGATTATTTAACTAAAGTTTTGACGAGAACATGCATTAAAGCCCCTCTTGTGGATGCTCTCATTCAGAAGAAAAGTGGCTCTAATCCTTTAACGGGGGATTTTCCTGAGTGTCCCTATGTACACAAGCACAGTCAAGCAGCACAACAATATAAGTGTCAAGACTGGAATCCAGGACTTGTGATCTCTAGTGCCAAGCCTAGACTAGAACACAGATCTTCTGACTCCCAGTTAGCTGCTCTACCCATTAGGGGTGACTTGGAAATCTCGCCTCCCATACCCTATCTTCAAAATCTGTCTATAAACGACCAAATCCCGTTCATCCTGTGGCTAGTTTAAAGTCAAAACAAAAAGTACAGCGATATAGGCTAATATTGGTGAAAACAAGTAGTTAGAATCTCTCTGTGTCTCTTGCCTTCAGTTTTCCCCAACCAACACACAAGAGCATACACACACACACACCTTACCTTCAGGCAGCACACATGCTCACAAAACCCACACAGCTGCATCCCAACAACAGCAACAAGAGCTACCCATGCAGAACCTGCACAACGCACTCTCCACAACTCTACAATACAGATATACACAGCCAGACCAACATCACACATGCACACACTGACAACACACACAGTCTATACACTTCCAGTGCAGACACATACACAGCAGCACCTCCCCAATAGTCATAATGTTTAAATAATTTCTAGTAACATCCAGATGGATGAATAGTACTTAAAACCAATCACCATTAGCAGCATTTCTTCTCATTTTAATTGTTTTCTTACACTGACAGAAATTGTTCTCATGATATGTATGAAGAGAGAAGCTTCTAGACTGGGGATTTTCAAACAACCCCCCCGTCCCCAAAATTAGATATCCAGCTCCCATTGGATTTGGATGGCATGTGGGCACCTAACTCTCTTGGGCACCTTTGAAAAATCCCACTCCTACTTTGTAAGAACACTAGTATCTTTTTAGGGGAGACAGAATTTTTCTGGAGCCAGGGAATACAAACGCTGGGTAAGCACAAAAGTCAGTGTAGGGGTTCTTTAGCTCCAGCACAGTAGAAGCCCAGCGGAAACCAGGAGGTAAAGAGGAATGCAGCCCTTTTAGAAAAGCTCATTCCCCAGCCCCAGAGACACCCTCTCCGGGTAACGTGAACCTATTCCCATTTCAGGAAAGTCCCTGCAGGACTCTGACTTATCATCGATTCACATGTCCACATGGCAGCTGTGAGAAGTGCCCTGGATAAGCAGGTAACATAAGCTTGGTTCTTTTGGATGGTGCTGGAAGGCAAATCTTCTTCTGCAGGCAGAGTGTGAAAGACTGATAACGCTGCCTTTGAATCCTCTTGCCTGCTCCGGGTTTTGTTGTGTTTCTATAGCTTGGAGGTTCCTGTCCTACCCACCCCCTGACAAGTAAAGTGACAGTCAGGGGTCCACAAATCCTTTAAACCCCCAACATTCATTTTATTTCTCAGACTTTCCCTCGGTGATGTTCATCGCTACTCCCCTATCGCCACTGCTGGGGAAAAGCTTTACAAAGAAGCTTTTCCCGAAGACAAGTGAGTTTGATGCCAGCGAGAACAGGGATCCAGTGGAGGGATGAAAAGAGCAGAGTGTCACGGTCACAAACCATGGACAAGGGAAATGACCTTTGCAAAGCCGTTCTGAAGAGAGGTGGGCACGATTGCCTACATTTTCTCTCTTTCAAAGCCAATTACGTAGTCAATACATGAGGTGGTTTTTGGTTGGCTGCGCATGTGACTATCAGCCGCACCATTGAGAAGCTGCTTCCCCTTTTTGCACAGGTCCCTGCTGGGCTCAGTGTCAGTGTGTCACTGCCTGGCGCAGTAATAGGCGGTGCTGTCTGCAGCTGTCAGCGAGCGGATCCGCAGGTACAGCTTGTTCTTGGAATTGTCGGTGGTGATGGAGATTCGGCTCTGGAGGGGGGGATGGAGCTGGAGGTGGAGTAATACACATTGTTGTGGCCCAGCCATTCCAGCCCTTTCCCAGGAGCCCGTCGATTCCAGTGGCAAGCGTAACCGCTACTGGCAATGGAGAAACCAGAAGCGGCACATGTCAGCTGGACAGAATCTGAGGGCTTCACAGTCCCAGGACCAGACTGAACCAGCTTTACTTCAGAGAGGACACCTAGAAAGGGGATACGGATTCAAAACAGTATTAAAGCGAAGGTTACAATTATATAATATACAGGTTAAGGAAATAGTGTCTGTACATCTGGGTGTAATAAGGCTTAAATTATCCAAAAGTTCAAAGTTTGGTTTGAAAGTCATACAATACAGATAGCACATAATCAGCAACAACCCACATTTAGATTAATAAATTGAATGATACAGTTTAGGGATTAGCATCCAAATATTCGGGTTCATCACTCATGAAAAGTTATACAGAGAGTTGGTTGTAGAAAGCAAATATAACAATGAGTGGTGACTGTCCATCAGTAGTTGAGCGTTTAGGATGGGTTGTTGTCCCTCAGTAAATACAGACCACCAGAGAAGTATTTCTGTTACTTTCCTGATTTCGCTTCTCAATGGCGCTGCAGCTCCTCCCTCATAAATAGTTCACTCTGGAAGAAGTGCATCCCCTTCCGACACCCCTCGAGTAATACCCCTCCTCATAATAAATTACAAGTTCCCCATATTCCACCCCTCCCCCACTAGATTCTCACAAGCGATCAGGGTAAGGAGAGGAAGTAAAATGAGAAGCAACTGTTCCATCTTCCCCCCAGACTATATAGCACAAAGGAAACATGAATTGACAGCGCAGGTCCAGTAATTTATAACGAGTGGGGCAGGGGGTGTCTCCATTTGAGTCGGGGAAGTCAGAGAGGTGAATTTGCATGAAAATTTCGAAACCTCTCCATCAGAAATGAAAAGGAGCTGAAAGCTACCAGCTCTCGGGGTGACAGTGACTCATGCACAGGGAGACCAGGAAAAAGGTCTATGAACCTCTGACATCCTGCCCCTTCTACTGGGGAGAGAATTCTACAGTCTCCCACACCGCTCATTGTGAGTGAAAGTCACTCGTGTGCCCACACCTATGCGTCACTCAAGTCCCTCTTTTGGGAGCATAAATGGGATTTGAGTGGGTTCTATGCACAGGGGTGAATTTCCAGCTCTCTCTCAGTTCCTCCCCTCCCCCCCAGTGTAGGACAATGAAATACAGAGGGGATTTGCCATCCCTAAAATATAGGTATAATAATGGATGAGCCCAGCAAATATGATAGCGGGGGCAAAACCAGAAAGTTTATCTTTTACACACAAATGGCAGTTCTTCTGGTTTTCCCCTCAGAGCATCAACAATTTATGTTTCTCTTGGGCTCTACTTACACTGAGGCACAATGCAAATGGTTCCTAATATAATGTCTCCCGGTGCTCGGATGTATCCCAGCACTGAACTATCTGAGCACCTGACAGACATTAATCGTTTTAGAGTCACAACATTCCCGCGGGAGGTGAGGAAGTTGCATTATCCTGGTATTTACATAATGGACCTGAGGCAAAGAGCGATTGAGATTGTGTTTTTTCAGAAGAGCTCAAACATCTTTTGGGTGCTCTGCAAATCTCAGGTTTAGGTCACAGCAGGAGCTGTTGAGGCAGGCAAGCCTTTCTTACATTCCACCCCGGCAGTCTGTGGAAATGGGGGATCAGAACACAGCTTTGGGGTGTCTGAGGTGAGAGTTTTAACCAGAAGACCCTCCTTCCTGTCTGAGGGCCCTTGGTGTTGTGTCACCCTGATGAGGTCCGAGCTGGGAAAGAGCAAGGTGAAATTTGTGGCTGGTTCTACTCCCATTCCTCCAGGTGTGAACAAGGAGTAACGCCATTTCAGGGAATACAGTTACACTCTTTTGAAAAGCTGTAGGGGAAAGGCAAACCAGATCCAAAGGGTCATGGAAAATAACAGTTATAGAATATCAGAGTTGGAAGGGACCTCAGGAGGTCATCTAGCTCAAAGCAGGACCAATCCCCAGACAGATTTTTGCCCCAAATGGCCCCCTGAAGGATTGAACTCACAACCCTGGATTTAGCAGGCCAATGCTCAAACCACTGAGCTATCCCTCCCCCCTATGTTATGTATGCAAAATGTCACAAACATTGGTACCAGAAAAAATCCCCTAAAAGCATTTGGGGAAAAAATCTACTCTGATTTACACTGGTGTAAATCTGGAGAAACCATATTCACTTCAATAGAATGACACTAAATTTGCCCCGATGTAAACACCCAGCAGCTACTAACTGATAGGAGTGAGGAAGAAATTTCTGCTCTTGCCAGATTATTCTTTAGTTGCCGACTGGGGGTGACTTGACCTTTCCCCTGAAGAAGCAGCTTCTGGCCACAGGTGCAGAGACAATACTCGAATGCATGGATCCCTGTTCTGATCCGGTTTGGCAATTCCTGTATAAATGTGAGCAGCATTTGTCCCGGCGAATCGTGTTGTGTGAATTGGGGGTTAGGCTGGGCCCGCTACTCTTTACTGTTGTGTTCTGTGTACAGTTTAGGGCTAGGATTCTCCATGGTGCCTAAGAAAGTTTTTGGAAATTTGCCTAGACATAAAACAGAAGGAGAGAGAGAGAACTCACAACGTCTTGCCTTGTCATGGGCACAGGACCGGCTCTAGGCCCCAGCAAACCAAGCAGGTGCTTGGGGTGGCACATTTTTAGGTGCGGCATTCCGACCATCTATTTTTTTTTTTTTTTTGCTTTGGGCAGCAAAAGCCTAGAGCCGGCCCTGGCAGCAGCAGCGCGTCGTGCACTTGGGACGCCCTGGGGCTGCTCTGGTTCATGCCGCGGGGGAGCGGCGCTCACACTTTGTGGCTGGGCCGGGCAGGCTCCGAGTGGGGGACACTCGGGCTGGGGGCCGCCCCGCGGGGCACACGGAGCCGCCTGTAGATGCCGCAGGGCAGCCGCCCCCCAGCGCCACAGCCGGGGCTGGGCGAAGCGGCCCGAGCCGCCCAGGGAACGCGGCAGGGGAGCCAGAAGCAGCAGCAGCAGCGGGGCCATAGAGGGCAGGGCACTGCCGTGTGGGGCCCGAGTCCTGCTCTCCGGGTCTCTGCTCCCTATGGGGCTACCCTGCCCTGGCTCCTCAGCCCCCTGCCGGGGCAAGCCCCCAGCTCTACCCTCCAGGGTCCAGGCCGGTCCTGGAGGCGAGAGCCCCGGCTGGAGGGACCCTGGGCTGAGGAGCGACCCGGGAGCCCCGCTGCTTACCCCGACCCTGCCAGTGCTGGACCAGCTGGAGGTGAGGGGGGAGTGGGCGGAGTCAGCGCTGGTGGGGGGCTGTCCAGGGCCTGGGCGGCAGGGGGTGCAGGTGGGGGGAAAGAGAGAGCCCAGGGCTGGGGCGGCAAGGCGTGTGGGTGGGAGAGGGCAGTGGTGGGAGGGGGGAGAGCCCAGGGCTGGGGTGGGGGGCAGGCAAAATTTTTTTTGCTTGGGGCTGCAAAAAACCTAGAGCCGGCCCTGCATGTGCTCAGTCACAAGTTTCCAATTGTTTAGGCTCAATGTGTGTCTTGTGGTGCAGTAATAGGTGCAGCTGTCTCCGGCTTCCATGCCTCTCATTTCCAAATACACCTCGCTTTTAGAGGTGTCCTGGAGATGGTCAACTGGTTTTTAAGTGACTCCTGGTAGTATTTGTCGTCCTCCCAATCCACAAGGCACAATTACTCCAGGCTTTTCCCTGGGGGCTTTCAAATCCAGCTCACACGATTCCCGCTATACGTGAGAGAGAATCCGGACACGGAGCAGGTGAGTCTCAGGGTCTGTGAGGGCTTCACTTGGGCTGTTCCGTTCTGCAGCAGTTTAACCTGGGAACGGACACCTGCAAAGAGCACGGAGAAATCTCAATCAGAGAGATAACAGCAGCGGGATCTGTAGAGAGAGGAGGCTGCTCATTCCTAGGTACTTACATGCTGCAATAGCACAGAGCAGGAGAGCGAGAAGCAAAGTTTTCATCTTCCCTCTTGCAAACAGGCCCAAAGACTCAGAGGGAATCACACGGGTTGATTTCTGGAGGAAGTGCTCTAATCAAAAGGGGAAATATTCTATTCTTAAAGGGAAGACGAATAATCATTTGCATACCTTATCCAAAGAGCCATTGCAGCCATGCAAACCATGAAGATGTAATAGTCATGAATTAATGGGTCACGTGGGTGACGCAGATTATAACTGTGGCATCGCCTACAGACCCTCACGTCAAGTTTACCGTGCCATTGCACTCCTTGCTGCAGAGACATGTAGTCAGACACAATCCCTTAGGAATGAGCTATTATCCCCTTAAACCATATATGAGCTGCCCATACACATAGGTAACTGAGTCAGTCCAAGTGACACTATAGAATCATAGAAATGTAGGGCTGGAAGGGACCTCGATAGATCGTCAAGTCCCATCCATTGCACTGAAGCAGGACTAATTAAACCTAGACCATCCCTAACAGGTGTTTGTCCAACCTGTTCTTAAACCCCTCCAATGATGGGGATTCCACCCTCTCCCTTGGAAGCCTATTCCAGAGCTTAACTATCCTTATGAAGGGTATCCCTTATAGCTAAGATAAATCTCCTTTGTTGCAGATTAAGCCCAATACTTGTAGTACATTCCGTAATCATGGGGAACAATTTATCATGTTTTCTTTATAACAGCCCTTCACATATTTGAAGACTGTTCTGAGGTCCCCCTTCTGTTTTCTTTTATCAAGACTAATCATGCCCAGTTTTTTTAACCTTTCCTCATAGGTCATGTTTTCTAACTCTTTGTTGCTCTCCTTTGGACTCTCCAATTTGGCCACATCTTTCCTAAAGTGAAGTACCCGAAACTGGACACAGAACTCCAGCTGATGCCTCACCAGTACCGATTAGAGCTGGACAATTACATCAATTGGCATCACTGAAACTTGGTGGGATAATACACATGATTGGAATGTTGGTGTGGATGGATACAGCTTGCTCAGGAAGGATAGACGGGGAAAAAGGGAGGAGGTGTTGCCTTATATATTAAAAATGTACACACTTGGACTGAGGTAGAGATGGACATAGGAGACGGAAGTGTTGAGAGTCTCTGGGTTAGGCTAAAAGGGGTAAAAAACGAGGGTGATGTCATGCTAGGAGTCTACTACAGGCCACCTAACCAGGTGGAAGAGGTGGATGAGGCTTTTTTTAAACAACTAACAAAATCATCCAAAGCCCAAGATTTGGTGGTGATGGGGGACTTCAGCTATCCAGATATATGTTAGGAAAATAACACAGCGGGGCACAGACTATCCAACAAATTCTTGGACTGCATTGCAGACAACTTTTTATTTCAGAAGGTTGAAAAAGCTACTAGAGGGGAAGCTGTTCTGGACTTGATTTTAACAAATAGGGAGGAACTCGTTGAGAATTCAAAAGTAGAAGGCAGCTTGGGTGAAAGTGATCATGAAATCATAGAGTTTGCAATTCTAAGGAAGGGTAGAAGGGAGAACAGCAAAATAGAGACAATGGATTTCAGGAAGGCGGATTTTGGTAAGCTCAGAGAGCTGATAGGTAAGGTCCCATGGGAATCAAGACTGAGGGGAAAAACAACTGAGGAGAGCTGGCAGTTTTTCAAAGGGACACTATTAAGGGCCCAAAAGCAAGCTATTCCGCTGGTTAGGAAAGATAGAAAATGTGGCAAAAGACCACCTTGGCTTAACCACGAGATCTTGCATGATCTAAAAAATAAAAAGGAGTCATATAAAAAATGGAAACTAGGACAGATTACAAAGGATGAATACAGGCAAACAAGACAGGAATGCAGGGGCAAGATTAGAAAGGCAAAGGCACAAAATGAGCTCAAACTAGCTACGAGAATAAAGGGAAACAAGAAGACTTTTTATCAATACATTAGAAGCAAGAGGAAGACTAAAGACAGGGTAGGTCCACTGCTTAGTGAAGAGGGAGAAACAGTAACAGGAAACTTGGAAATGGCAGAGATGCTTAATGACTTCTTTGTTTCGGTCTTCACCGAGAAGTCTGAAGGAATGCCTAACCTAGTGAATGCTAATGGGAAGGGGGTAGCTTTAGCAGATAAAATAAAAAAAGAACAAGTTAAAAATCACTTAGAAAAGTTAGATGCCTGCAAGTCACCAGGGCCTGATGAAATGCATCCTAGAATACTCAAGGAGCTAATAGAGGAGGTATCTGAGCCTCTAGCTATTATCTTTGGAAAATCATGGGAGACGGGAGAGATTCCAGAAGACTGGAAAAGGGC
>NW_020697068.1:0-7337 GCF_002925995.2 Terrapene triunguis
AGGCTCTGAATGCCACTATCCTATTGGCTGAAGGCTCAGTGATGTCATATAGGTATCCAAACACCCACACATCATTGGCTGAAGCATCATGATGTCATAAAGGATTGTGATGTCAAAACTGTCACAGCAATGGCTGAATTCTTGGTGACATCATCAAAGCTTCCCAAAGCCTCTGTGCCATTGACTGAAGCTTTGTTGATGTTCTAAGGTTTCCAAATGCACCTTCACTATTGGGTGAAGCCATGACAATGTCAGGAAGTCTTGTGAAATCCAACATGCTATTGGCTGAAGTCTTGGTGATGTCATAAAGACTTCTGAAATCTGTCGCCCTATTGTTGGAGATGCTTGCAGTGTGGTAGAGCTTCCTGGAGGGTGCTGAGTGCAGACTGTACTCATGCCTTGGCACCAATGAGGTTCTGTCAATATTAAAATCACTGCTATAAGAACCAGCTGTTTTTATTTCACTGTCTTCCACTCCCACCTGGATTTTTTAATAATTAAAAAGCACCTTCCTCCCACCAGCTTCTTAAAGAAACTTGCAGGCTGTGCCTATACAGAGATTGCTTCATCCAGACTGAAATGTAGCCACCTCTGGAGTAGGGTTGCCAGGTATCCAATTTTTGACTGGAACGCCTGCAGCGCCAGCGGGGCAGGCAGGCTCCGTGCTTGGTTCTGTACGGCTACCGGGAAGTGGCGACATGTCCCTCCGGCTCTTAGGCTACGGTTCCTGGCCAATGGGAGCTGCAGAGGCAACAACTGCGAGCGGGGGCAGTGCATGGAGCCCCCTGGCTGCCCCTCTGCCTAGGAGCCGGAGGGACATGTCGCCGCTTCCTGGGAACTGCCTAAGGTAAGCACTACCCAGAGCCCGCACCCCAAACTACCTCCTGCACCTCAACTCTCTGCCCCAGCCCTGAGCCCCCTCCCACACTCTGAGCCCCTCAGTCCCAATCTGGAGCCCTCTCCTGCACCCCAAACCCCTCATTCCTGGCCTCACCCCAGAGCTTGCACCACCAGCCCAGAGCCTGTACCCTCTCCCACACCCCAATCCTCTGCCCCAGCCTGAACTCCCTCCAGCAGCCTGAACCCCTCATCCCCGGCCTCACCCCAGAGCCTGCACCCCCAGCCCAGAGCCTGTACCCTCTCCCACACCCCAATTCCCTGCTCCAGCCTGGAGCCCCCTCCCACACTGTGAATCCTTTGGCCCCAGCCCAGCATTCCCTTCTGCACCCCAAACCCTTCATCCCCAGTGTGATGGGTTGGACCCCCCTTCTGGGATTCCACCTGATGTATTGGGGTTTCACTGAGCATCTCTTGCTCCACCAGCCTGGGTTCCCTCTTCCTGTTTTGCTGAATTAGGCTCTCTGGCCTCTTGCAACACACACAGAGGTAGGGCCATACCCCACTGCAGACAGACTGAAGTTAGTTCTGTGAGAGAGGACTCCCCCAGCACTCACGTGCCCATCCCTTTTGGGAGATAAACCCAAAATAATACTGTCTTGCACGGTATAGAAGAATCTGCACAGCACAAGCTCATAAAAATCCGCCCTCAGCCCAGCGAGTGAACGAGGGTGGGGGAGAGCGAGTGACAGAAGAAGGGAGGTGGGGCAGCGGTGGGGCCTTGGGGAAAGGGGGGGGCAAGGGTGTTAAGTTTTCTGCAATTAGAAAGCTGCAATTTAGGTTAGACATATTTCTGGAGGTTTTATCACATGACCTAATCTTTAACGAAAGATTAATTTTTAATTCCTGGAGACTCCAGGACAATCCTGGAGTGTTGGCAACCCTACTCTGGAGTCATGTATAGCATCTGTTGAATAGTCAAACAGCAACACTGAACAGCATTTAGGATAGATTAGAAGGAATTCAGTGACAATCTGAAATTTAAGGAAGCAGAAAGGAATTGCCTGAATCATGGCATGTTCAGGACCCAGGGATTAACAGCACAGCCAAGTTTCAGAGTAGCAGCCGTGTTAGTCTGTATCCGCAAAAAGAACAGGAGTACTTGTGGCACCTTAGAGACTAACAAATTTATTAGAGCATAAGCTTTCGTGGGCATCCGAAGAAGTGGGTTGTAGCCCACGAAAGCTTATGCTCTAATAAATTTGTTAGTCTCTAAGGTGCCACAAGCACAGCCAAGGAATCTGTAGTGACCACAAGGGGCCAGGACCTTGATTTTACACACCAGATGAAATGAGCAGCATGGCACCCCTCCCATCACGCTGAGGCAGTGGGGTATTAGAAGTGGGAAAAAACAGAAGAAGTGGAAGATTGGACAAATGACCAGGGAGGAGTATAAAAATATTGCTCAGGCATGCAGGAGTGAAATCAGGAAGGCCAAATCACACTTGAAGTTGCAGCTAGCAAGAGATGTTAAGAGTAACAAGAAGGGTTCTTCAGGTACGTTAGCAACAAGAAGAAAGTCAAGGAAAGCGTGGGCCTCTTACTGAATGACGGAGGCAACCTAGTGACAGAGGATGTGGAAAAAGCTAATGTACTCAATGCTTTTTTTGCCTCTGTCTTCACAAACAAGGTCAGCTCCCAGACTGCTGGACTGGGCAGCACAGCATGGGGAGGAGGTGACCAGCTCTCTGTGGAGAAAGAAGTGGTTCAGGACTATTTAGAAAAGATGGATGAGCACAAGTCCATGGGACCAGATGCACTGCATTCGAGGGTGCTGTGGGAGTTGGCGGATGTGATTGCAGAGCCATTGGCCACTATCTTTGAAAACTCATGGCAATCAGGTTTAGTGAGTCAGGTCTGAGGTGAAAGTTGTTTGCAAAGAATAGGGGATCCTTTGCCAAGAAGCCTCTGAGTCATATATGTAAAGAGCCTATCAACGACATTTCAAATCTTAATCATGTTTTTCAAATGGAATGGGAAAAAATGAATGGACAATTAATATAGGTTTCTAATTTACATAAATGTGCATAGTATTACACCTCTACCTCGATATAATGCTG
This sequence comes from Terrapene triunguis, assembly GCF_002925995.2. Classification (NCBI taxonomy): domain Eukaryota; kingdom Metazoa; phylum Chordata; order Testudines; family Emydidae; genus Terrapene; species Terrapene triunguis. The sequence continues at coordinate 2,958 of NW_020697068.1, forward strand.
TCCCCGGGAGCCAAAAAATCTTACTGCATTATAGGTGAAACCGCGTTATATCGAACTTGCTTTAATCCACCGGAGTGCACAGCCCCGCCCCCCCCGGAGCACTGCTTTACCGCGTTATATCCGAATTCGTGTTATATCAGGTCGCGTTATATCGGGGTAGAGGTGTATTTAGTCATTATATCACATTCACTTGATTCAGCTATCTAGTAGCTAGTGTATACATTTGTATGATATTAATAATTCATATCATGGGGAAATATTCAGATACTAATTAATTAAAAGTTGATTGAACAAATGGGTAGCTAAATTTGAGATGTGCATAGATCTGCATGGTATTAATTATGCATGTATGATATTACCTTATTATTAATGTATGTTTATATTGAGTAAATAAATAGGTATCTCTTTTTTATTTGCATACACCTTCATTGTATTAATTATTCATAAGATAAATTACTTGGATATTTTAAAAATTCTAACTGAAAAATACTAAACAAAGGCTCTAAATGTACATATATTTTAGGGCTGTTGATTAATCGCAGTTAACCCACATGATTAACTCAAAAAAATTAATTGCGATTAAAAAAAGTAATTGCAATTAATTGCAGTTTTAATCGCACTGTTAAACAGTAGAATACCAATTGAAATTTATTAAATACTTTGAATGTTTTTCTACACTTTTATGTGTATTAGTTTGTCTTGTAATTGAAATCAATGTGTATATTATTTTTATTACAAATATTTGCACTGTAAAAATGATAAACAAAAGGAATAGTATTTTTCAATTCACCTCAGACAATTACTGTAGTGCAATCTTTTTGTTGTGAAAGTGCAATTTACAAATGTAGATTTTTTTGTAACATAACTGCACTCAAAAACAAATTTTCGGATGCGCAAAGCCACTGCCTGGAATTGTGTGCAGAGCTTGCCCCACCCAGTGGCACAAGGACACCAGAATGAGAGCTGCCCTCATGGTGGAGAAGCGAGTGGCAATCAGTGTGGAAGCTGGCAACTCCAGACTGCTACCAGTCATTTGTGAATCAGTTTGCAGTTGGGCAGTCCACCCTGGGGGTTGCAGTCATGCAAGTGTGCAAGGCCATTAATTGCCTCCTGCTACGAAGGACTGTGATGCTGGGCAAGGTGCGGGAACTAGTGTATGGCATTGCAGCAATGGGATTCCCTAACTGCGGTGGGGCAATAGATGACATGCATATCCCCATTTTGGACCCAGATCATCTTGTGACAAAGTACATCAAGAGAATGAGCTACTTTTCTATGGTATTGCAAGTGCTGGTGGATCACCGGGGTTGTTTCACCAACATCAACATGGGGTCGTCAAGGAAGGTGCATGACACATGCATCTTCAGGAACAATGACCTGTATAGAAAGCTGCTAGGGTGGACTTCCTTTCCAGATCAGAAGACCCAGCCTACCCCTTGCTCCCATGGCTCATGAAGCCTTACACCGGAAAACTTAACAGCAGCAAGGAGCGCTTCAACAACAGGCTCAGCAGGTGCAAAATGACTCTTGAATGTGCCTTTGGCAAATTAAAGGGTCACTGGTGCTGCCTTTGTGGCAGGTTAGACCTCAACGAGAAAAATATTCCCATTGTCATAGCAGCCTGCTGTGCTCTGCATAACATTTGTGAAGCCAAGGGGCAAAAGTGTCCCCAGGGATGGTGCACTGGGGTGCCTTACTCCAAGTCCCCACTCCTATGCCTTTGCCCTGATGCTGTCTCTGGCTCTGACCCCTGGCTTGGCACCAGACGCTGTGTCAAGCTCTGACCACTAGGCCTGACCACCCACACCCCAATCATTGCAATTACCCTATCTCAAAAAGAATATAGAACTGGAAAGGTACAGAGAAGGGCAACAAAAATGATTAGGCGTATGGTACAGCTTCCATATGAGGAGAGATTAAAAAGACTGAGACTGTTCAGCTTAGAAAAAAGATGACCAAGGGGAATGTGATAAGAGGTCTATAAAATCATGAATCCTGGGAAGAAAGTGAATAGGGAAGTGTTATTTACCCCTTCACATAACACAAGAACCAGGGATCACCCAATGAAATTAACAGGCAACAGGATTAAAACAAACATAAGGAAATACTTCTTCACACATTGCACAGTCAACTTGAGGAACTCATTGCCATGGAATGCTGTGAAGGCCAAAAGTATAAATAAGTTTAAAAAAAATTAGATAGGTTCATGGAGGATAGGTCCATCATTGGCTATTAGCTCAGATGGTCAGGGTTGCAATCTCATGCTCCAGGTGTCCCTAGACCTCCAGCTGCCAGAGGCTGGAACTGGAAAACAAGGGATGGATCACTTGAAATTGTCCTGTTCTGTTTATTCCCTCTGAAGCCTCTGGTATTGGCCACTGTCAGAAGACAGGATTCCAGCTTAGATAGACCGTTGGTTTGACCCAGTATGGCCGTTCTTATGTTTTTAAGAATTTAACCTTCAGTAGGCCTATCCTGGTGGGACCATGGGAGCTGCCAGCAGAGCCATTTACTCTTAATGACCCTCTGCCATCAATCCCACTTGAGGTTCTGAAGTGTGGAAAATCCCACTGTAAGAAGAGGAGGAAAGGGTGTCAAAAGCTGCTTTTAAATATGACATAGTTACTTGCAAGGAGAGCCAGAGCATTACCAGAGCTAGAAGACCCAGCAGGAAGAGTGGGCCTGGCCTGGCCTCCCTGAAGAACACTGACAAAAATCAGGAGTGGAGAGAATTGCACTCAGGCATTTGTTGCTTTTCTGTAAATCTTTAATACTCTTGTGTGCTCTCTGAGATTAAAGTGTGTGTGTGTTTAAGTTCCTTCGTAAGGCTTGTGTTCATTGCTTGAATTGTCATATGATCCCTAAAAGTATCAACTGGAGTGCTCATGGAGGAAGAGCTCTGGAGAGAGCATGCATCAGCTACATGGGGAAACTACTGTGCAGCCACAATCCCTATCTTCTCGCCAGCCTTATTAGTTTTCCCATCAATCCCTTTTGTACTTGCCTTTGCCCATGTGGCCTCCCTGCAGTATGACACTCTTCACAGGGAGAGAGTGGTCTGGTTCTTCTTGATGCTTTCAAACCATGTTAAATTTACTCATTCTTAACCCCCCCCATGCCTCAAAACATACTGTAACCCCCCCCACCCCCATTTAGACAGACACAACCCTGCCCCCCAACATCGGCATCCCATCACTTTTCACTCATCTAGTTAGTTTTCACTCATGTAGTTACAAAGAGCTAATTTTTACTGTTGATCTGTCAGGGATCTACATGGACTCTGATATTTACTTAAACTTGATATTTTATTTGAATTAGTTACAGTCAATACAAAACTATTTTTGTTTCTAATAACACTATAGATACAATGACACAGAACATGGTGGGAAACATCCATTTCAGAAGCTGCACGAATCTCAGTCACATCACATTCCACAACACAGAGACAATAAGCATTCTCACCCCTCTGGCCACCACACTGGAAAATTTGGAGTTCTGAGGAAGGTTATTTCTGTGGCTCTGAGAGCTTCACACAAGTTCCAGGCAAAATTCGGTGTTCTCTGGTCCATACAGCAGAGTTTGACTAAAAGATTTCCCCCCTGCATACGTGAACTTTGTGGAGTTAACCATATAGAGGGAAAAGCGAATACTGGAGTCAAGATCTTGAAGTTCTTGGCAGAACAGAGGGCAGGGTGGAAACACTATCACTAAATATTAAATATAATATATGAAAGGGGGCTCCAGAAATGTATCCTTCTTGTCAGTCATTACAACAGATCAACTGTATAATATGTAACGTGAGGCTAGAAATGGGCCCAAAGTAAAACCCAATAGTGAACAATAGTGACCCAACAATAGGGTCTTAGAAATTTTGATGTATATATTTGCAGTTTGGGTCTATCTCTAATAAAGCCATCAAAATATCCTAGTAACATGAACAAAACATGAAAGTTTTTCAAAGACATTACAAGAAGTCTAATTATCTTGAACTGCTTTGACTTTGCCCTGCAGTCCTTCAATTCTGTGTTTCTACTATAGAGATGGTTTGAGACAGATGTCATAGGTGAGTGGAAGAAAAACAGAACAGAAAGGAACACCACTGTTGTGATGTGTAAATAGCATCATGTGAGAGCATAATAAAAGCTCTGCCTCTGTTATATTGTCCTGGAAAAATCCCCTTTGTGATCCTGACTAGGACTTTGGGACAACTAACACAGAGACCAGACCTAGAAGAATCCAAGGTTTTAGGTGATCCCCAGTGGAAATTTTAGTTAATGCTGGCTAAAGGTCCAGAGTGGATGTGTTCAGTAAAACTGATACTTATATATTAATTCAACAAGCTCTCAGTAATTGGAGGAAATAGTACACTGGGCACTGGTA
>NW_020697069.1:0-2475 GCF_002925995.2 Terrapene triunguis
TGGCCAATGCCAGGTGCTTCAGAGGAATGAACAGAACAGAGCAATTATCAAGGGATCCATCATCCCCTGTCATCCAGTTCCAACTTCTGGCCATCAGAGGTTTAGGGACACCCAGAGCATGGGATTGCATCCCTGACCATCTTGGCTAATAGCCATTAATGGACCTATCCTCCTTGAATTTATCTAGTTCTTTTAAAATCCAATTATACTTTTGGCCTTCACAACATCCCCTGGCAATGAGTTCCACAGGTTGATTGTGCATTGTGTGAAGAAATACTTCCCTTTGTTTGTTTTAAATCCACTGCCTATTAATTTCATTGGCTGACCCCTGGTTCATGTGTTCTGTCAAGGGGTAAATAACACTTCCCTAGTCATTTTATGATATTATCGGTCTAATTATATATCCCTTTCCTAATGATTCCCAACATTCTGTTAGCTCTTTTGACTGCCGCTGCACATTGAGTGGATGTTTACGGAGAGCTATCCACAATGACTCCAAGATCTCGTTCTTGAGTGGTAACAGCTAATTTAGACCCCGTCATTTTGTATGTGGGATTATGTTTTCCAATGTGCATTACTTTGCACTCATCGACACTGAATTTCATCCGCCATTTTGTTGCCCAGTCACCCAGTTTAGTGAGATCTCTTTGTAACTCTTTGCAGTCTACCTGGGACTTAACTATGGTGAGTAATTTTGTATCATCCACAGATTTTGCCACCTCACCATTTTACCCCTGAACAGCCAAGGCCCCAGTACAGATCTTTGGGGACCCCACTATTTACCTCATTTTGAAAACTGAAAATATATTCTTACCCTGTCTTTTAACCAGCTACAGTCCATGAGAGGACCTTCCCTCTAATCCCATGACTGCTTACTTTGCTTAAGAGCAACCTTAGTTTCCTTCTGTTCATTTTAGGCACCAAACGAAAGGCCTATTTGTCACCCAGGGGACAGCTCACCCCAATCAGCGAGGAGGAGGAAACGCCAAGGAAGACCACAGTGAGTGAGGAGAGAGTGGGAAATCCACAGCACACTGGGGAAGTGCCCATGGCACAGATGGTACAAGGTTCCCTCCATCACCAACTCAGCCTGGACTCCCGCCCCCTACTGTCTTTTCCACAACACACTGACCCTCTAAGGCTCTGACCCTGTCAAGGCTGTATCCCCACTTTGAACTTTAGGGTACAAATGTAGGGGCCTGCATGAAAACTTCTAAGCTTATTTACCAGCTTAGCTCTGGTCCGCTGCCACCATCTCAAGAATTCCCTCTCTGGGAAGCCTTGAGAAACCTTTCACCAATTCCCTGGTGAACACAGATCCAAACCCCCTTGGATCTTAAAACAAGGAGAAATTAACCATCCCCCCTCCTTCCTCCCACCCTCCTTTCACCAACTCCTGGTGAATACAGATCCAAACCCCCTTGGATCTTAAAACAAGGAGAAATCAATCTGGTTCTTAAAAAGAAGGCTTTTAATTAAAGAAAAAGGTAAAAATCATCTCTGTAAAATCAGTATGGAAAATAGCTTTACAGGGTAATCAAACTTAAAGAGCTCAGAGGACCCCCCTCTGTCTTAGGTTCAAAGTACAGCAAACAAAGATAAACCCTCTGGTAAAAGGTACATTTACAAGTTGAGAAAACAAAGTAAATCTAAGACGCCTTGCCTGGCTTTTTACTTACAAGTTTGAAATAGGAGAGACTTGGTTAGAAAGATGGGGAGAACCTGGATTGATGTCTGGTCCCTCTCAGTCCCAAGAGCGAACAACCCCTTAAAACAAAGAGCACACACAAAAGCCTTCCCCCCCCCAAGATTTGAAAGTATCTTGTCCCCTTATTGGTCCTTAGGGTCAGGTGTCAGCCAGGTTACCCGAGCTTCTTAACCCTTTACAGGTAAAAGGATTTTGGAGTTTCTGACCAGGAGGGATTCCATAGCACTGTACACAGGAGAGCAGCCACCCTTCCCTTTATAGTTATGACAGACCCCCTTTCCTCATCTCTTGCTCCCAGATTCACTGCCATTCTCTGGCCCTAGAGAACATGCTCTGACCCCCCCTTGCCAGGGCAGGTGTTGCAGACAGGAGGAGAGAGGCGACTCCATTCCCAGCACCTGGTTCTGCTTTCTTTCTTCTTTGCTGGCTGGTCAGCAGTGGGCTGGATTAGGGAACCAGGGAGAGAAATAATCCTGAGTTTCACCTCTCCCCAGAGTGTCCCGCGCACTCACCTCTCCCTGGTCCCGGGGCAGGGTTAGCTGTTAGCCCAGCCTATACCTGCAGAGAGCAAGGCTCCGGGAGGGGAAGTGGCTGGCTCAAGGCCAGAAAGCAGGAGTATACATCCCTGGTACACTCTGGAAGTGACCATTGTAGGAGGTGAGCAGGCAGAGACAATGGGCCAGATCCTTGGCCCCTGGTAAGGCCGCATGAAGGGACATTAAGCTCTCCCTTCCAAGCTCTCGCGTGGTTTCCTCACCCCAGCACGG
>NW_020697070.1:0-5209 GCF_002925995.2 Terrapene triunguis
GGCCCCCACTGGCCGCGGTTCGCCGTCCCGGGCCAATGCAGGCGGCGAGAAGCGGCGCGGGCGAGCGATGTGCTGGCTGCTGCTTCTCGCTGCCCCCATTGGCCCGGGACAGCAAACCGCGGCCAGTGGGGGCCGCGATCGGCCGAACCTGCCGCGTCAGCAGGTAAATAAAACTGGCCCGGCCCACCAGGGTGCTTACCCTGGCGAGCCGCGTGCCGAACGTTGCCGACCCCTGGTCTAGGCTTATACCTTACAACAATTGGAGTTTGAAGATCTTTTTATCAGCAGGCTTCTGCTCTGCTTCTTCTGACATAGATTGGTGCACACCCTCTGAAATTAGCTACAACTGCCCATTCTGCTAAAACAAGTTCAGATGACCAGTTGCCTAGAATTCTATCAGGCTTTAATTCTGCTGGATTTTAAGCAAGCTTTTTTCCCCTCCTTTCCAGAAATCAGTACTATCCAGTGCAAAATTAAGTGTGAAAACATCTCTCACAAGCTTATTGAGACTTCATTCATAATCTTCGGTAGCATTCAGTTCCCTATATCAGAGGTCACTATATGGGTTGGTTTTTGCAATTCACTTAAATCTTCACAAAACAATTGGTTGAACTTACTATCTAGTTACAAGACCTGATACTGATCTCCTGCATAGCAAATCTGTACCTGATTAACATTAAAAATGGAAGTTGCCACAGTTCCTGTTTTGATCAAACCTCTCTATAATGTAGTGCAATTTGCTACATGATACAGAGCATCAGTGTAATTAATCAGAGGGACAGAAGGCTAGAACAGTGGCTTTCAAACTTCTTTTCTGGCAACCCAGTTGAGGAAAACTGATGCCCATGACCCAAAGGAGCTGAGGATGAGGGGTTTGGGGTGCAGGAAGGGGCTCCAGGTTTGATGGGGGGGGGGGGGGGGGGGGGGGGGGGGGGTGGGGGGGGGGGGGGGGGGGGGGGGGGGGGGGTGCAAGGCAGACTTCCTACCTGTCCTGCTAGCGTGGACTGCGCTTCACCCTGGAAGTGGCCAACAGCAGGTCTGTCTCCTAGGCAGAGGCACACAAGTGGCTCTGCATGGCTCTCGGCCACAGGCACCACCCCCAGCTCCTATCGGCTGAGAACCGGCCAATGGGAGTGCGGAGCCAGTGCTTGGGGCAGAGGCAGCATGCGGAGCCCCCCCACCTGGGAGCCGGCTGCTGCTGGCTGCTTCTGGGATGCAGTGCAGTGTCAGAACAGGTAGGGACTAGCCTGCCTTAGCTGGGCAGCACCACCGCCAGGACTCTTTACGGTCTGGTGGGCAGAGCTGACCAGAGCCGCTGCAACCCAGTGCTTTACATTCCACGACCTGGAGTTTGAAAACCACTGTTCTAGAAAATGCTATCTGCTAAATTTATTCTTTGCTCTACCCACTTCTGGATCTTGGTCCCTTTATTAAAAGACAGAAAATAAGTTTGACTCCTATTAAGATATCAGAAATAGTGCCTGAATTGACTCTGGTTTTAACACAGTTTCCATAGCTTTCAAATTTTAAAAGCTGATTTACACGGCAAACTTATAGTGAAGTCGTCTTTGTCACAGGATGCCTCTAACATTTGTAGAGAGGTTCACTGTGATTGAAACTGAAAACAACTTTAATTCTACTCCAGTCACTATATCCAATTACACTGGAATTAACTTTAGGGCATGTATATGGTAAGATAATATCCTATACACTAATATTTTTCACATCAATTAAGTTACTGATAACCAGTTTCTAAACACAGGGCTTGATCCCCTTTCTCTTAGTGGCATAAAGTCAGCAGTAACTCCACTGAAGTAAATGGAATCACACAAATATAAAATTGGTGAGAGATCCAAATCCTTAACAGCAGATGCCATTTGAAGGGGGGGGGGGGAGAGAGAGATAAGACAAGTTACTAATGGTAAATAAAACCACCTATTCTGATCAGGTACAACCTTAAAAGTTGATCACATCAGCCACCACACACTGATTAAACTGTATCTAACTCTGTTACAAATCTAAGGCTGGAGGGAGCAGAAGATTAGCTGTAAGATTTTTGTTTCAGTGTTACACTTAATTAAGCAATAGCCACTAATCTTGATTCCACAGAAAGCCAAATTCCATGGGTGCAATTCTCACTGACGATGTAACAGCACATTTGGCCCTAAGGAAGGACAACCTGACTCTCAAGCAGTGGATGGATGCCTTTCATAGTATTTGATTATGAACTGACATGAGCTGATAGATCAGAAATCATAAGGTAAAATGGTCTAAACTGAATGTTTGTATCTAATTTATATTCAGAAGTTCCACGTGCTCTAATGAGACAGTTTCTATGACCACATGGAGATCTGCTCCTAAACTATACTAAGCTATTAGTTAAATTGTATAGGAACAATCAGTTTGATGCTAAAGACTATATTCTATCATCACTTGCTCACAGAAAATCTTATTTTAAAAATTTACATGAGACTGGTGCGCTTAGTTCCTCTATAAGAATAAAGCTCCATTTCCCTTTAGATATCCCAGAAAAACACACATTCAATCATTTTCATTGACAATATGAAGTTAATTATTCATTGATCAAAAATCTGTGATGCTTTCTATAGCAAACAAGGCTCTAAAATCACTTCTGAAAAACTTTTACTCACCCTGTTAGGGCAGCTCAGTACTATTCATCCCTTTGGTAGCATACTATCATTCAACCATGTGATCATCTTCGCTTCCTTTACACCAGACAACACATATCCAGAGCAAGAGCCCAGCAATACTGGCTTTCCTTCTCTAATGCTTTGCTTGTATTGGGGTTCCCCTTCATCTATGGACTGATCCTCTACTGCCTTGCTGTTTATTTCATACCAGAGCAAAGTTGGTGTGAAAACACTAGCAGCCTGATTTTATTGTGATTTACACTAATTTTGCACAGCTGTACAAGACTATAGAGAGCAGGAGGCAGTGGAGACCTGGGCCAACAAACCATTGGTAAGAGCGATCCTCCATTTTGCTCCTAAAACACTAAAATTCACTGTTCCTAACTGTACTGGTCACTAAACCCAACAGTACATAGTCAGATCATTGAGATCTTGAATTTATTATTAAAGATTATGCGGAAAATTTGGTGTCCTCAAAGGCCCAGTAGTAGTAGAAGAAACAACTTGCTTCTGTGGTATAAAGAGGGAAGTGTGCATGGAGCTCTACTTCCTGGAACCCAGCTGATAATGAACTTTCTGGGTAGTGTGCATAGCATGAATTAGGAGCAGTGCAAGGTGAAGGGGGAGCTAAAGATCCTCGCTTTCTCTCCTCATGCCAGAGCACGAGCTTGTTACGATAACTGCAGTTATTCCAGCCACTAGGCTGCAGTATGTTTCATGAAGCAGCTGTGAAACTGGTTTGTGGGGGTGTGTGGTTTTTTGGTGCTTGGTTGGTGGATATTTGCACCTTTTGTCTCCCGCATACCTGAGCCTGGCTATTCAGGCTGATTGGGCAAAGGATCTGCTCTCATACCTTAAAGGAATGACTCAGGTACTCAGTGAGTTACAAGAACACTATTCTACTCTAAGAGAGGAGAATATAATTTGTATATTAAGATGAATGTCAACTAGAATTCTTAGGTAGTAAGAGGTTATGGGGCAATCAGGTGGGAATTTTGGCTGCATAAGAATTACAGGGGTCAGAACCTAGAGCCCAATTCTTCTTCCTTACTTCTGTTCTGTGGTACTTGCACAAGTAGTCCCATTGCACTCTTGCATAGCCAAGTCATAACAAGAACTCCTAACTATAATTCACTGCTTACTTGTGAAATGCCCTGTTAATATACCAACTAGTGAGCATCAGCCTGAGACATTTTAACAGCCTTTTTAGGGTTTCTAGGCAGTATTTTGGAGCCCATGGGAGCAGGCATCCCAGCCTGGGTTGACTGACTTGGGTTAGTGGGGCTGGTGCTAGTGCTCTAACATTAGCTATGTAGCCAGTGCTTTGAAGCTGCAGCTTGAGCTGTGAAGCCTGAGGGGGAGGGGCTGGTGGTTCAGAGCCCAAGCTCCAGCCTAAATCACAACTTCAAAGTTTCAGAGTAGCAGCGGTGTTAGTCTGTATCCGCAAAAAGAACAGGAGTACTTGTGGCACCTTAGAGACTAACAAATTTATTAGAGCATAAGCTTTCGTGGGCTACAGCCCACTTCTTCGGATGCATATCAAAGTTATGTGTATACAGCTCTTGTTAGAGCATGAGCCCCCGCTAGCTGAAGTCTATCCACTAGCCTGGGAGGCTTGCTTGGCTGGCTCAGAAATGCTATGTAGCTGTGACCTTAATGATGAACACATTTCTTCATTTTTTTTTTTTTTTTTTTTTAACTTTTAACCAGATGAAATGGAGCGGGGGCGGGGGGGAGAAATGCCTCAGTTAGGAAGGTCCTCCTTGGGCCAGATCCCAATATCCTTATTCACAACTAGTATTACCTTACTCCATGAATAACCCTCACTCCCTGACCCCCCCGCAACTTCACTGGGACTCTACCTGTGGACTAACCCACCACTCAGTGGGAAAGGGTATTGGAATCTGGCCTCTTTGTAATTAAAGATTACATTTCTTCTAAAGTCTCTTTTAAACAGTCAAACTCTTGTATAGATTATAATTAGTCCCTATGTAAAATATACTGTATTTTAAGCACCCCATCCTAAGGCGCTCACAAGTCATGTCTTCTAAGAGCAAAAAACAGCTATTTTATTCAGTTACAAATATAAATATCTTTAGACTACATAATATGATTTTACTTAAAATCCATCTCCATTACTTTAAACCAAAACAAACTGATGATAGAATGCAAACCCATGTCTTAGTATTGTTTAACATGTAACAACCCATAACACACACTGGATGGCTTGATTAATCTCCACTACTATGGCTGTACTTCTTTAAAATGCTAATCAATTTCACATCAAGTAGATTGAAACCCCACTCAAACTGCTGGCATAGTTCAAACATGGTACTTGCTTTTGAAAACAAATGAACAACACTGCATTGAATTTCACTTGATTTATGATCTGTGAGTGTGCAAAAGCTCATAATTACCAGAGTATATAATGTGAGGTAAAGATTATATGACCTTTTTAATCTAACTCCATAACAATTACACTGTTACTACTTTGTAGTTCCTGATAATCTCAGGCCTGGTCTACACTAGGCTTTTATGTCGACTTTAGCGCCGTTATA
>NW_020697071.1:0-1730 GCF_002925995.2 Terrapene triunguis
GCTCTGGGAGGGGAGTGGGGGCTGGTGGGTCAGAGCAGGGGGGCTGGGAGCCAGGATCCTGGGTTCTCTCCCCGGCTCTGGGGCAGGGCTGCGGGGCCGGGCATCTCTTACCATGACGGGGGAGGAGGCCACCTTGACGGTGCTGGGCAGCGTGGCCGTGCCCGGGGAGACGGCAACGGTCTTGACGATGGTGGCGCCGGCCGGCACGCTCAGCATGGTGGGCGCGGAGGAGGGGGGAATTTTCTGTGTGGCGGCGGCGGCGGCTGCCAGGGCGGCCATACCGCTCATCTGGGGGCTGCTGCCGATCACCTGGGGGCAGAGGGAAGCGGTCAGGGGCGCCCTGCAGGCGGGACCCGGAACCCCCCCGGCACAGGTTACTTACCGTGCCCTGCGTGCTCTGCGTGGGCACCACCATGCGCACGCCGGCCGGCAGCGAGGTCACCGTCACCGGGGCCTTGCCCGCCTGCCCGGCCGAGCGCACCGTCACCAGGGGGGGCCCTGGGGGCGCCTGGGGGCCTGTCACCTTCAGCACGGCCGGGACACCTGCCGGGGCAAGGGCAGCGTGAGAGGGGGAGGGAGACCCCCGCCCCCCAATGGGCCCCTGCCCATCCCCCCAGTGGGAGGCTGGGCCCCTCCCCCGCCCCCCACGGGAGTCCGGCCCCCCCCACCCCCCCCGCTCCCCCAAAGGGAGTCCAGGCCCCTGCTCCCCCCCATTCCCCCCAAAGGGAGTCCGGGCCCCCCGCCCAGGGCTGAGGCCGGCACCACTCACCCTGCGTGCGTGCGGGGCTGGCCACGGACAGGGGCGTGCCGGACACGGAGGGTAGCAGCTGGATGGTGGTGGTGGGCGTGGGGGCGGCGGCCTGGGGCAGCAGGGTGATGCCCATCTGGGCCAGGGGCTGACTGGCGGCTGGGGCGGGCGCGGCGGCGGCCGGGGCAGGGCTCTTGGGCGGGTTGGCGGGCACGGAGGGCACCGGGGCGGGGGCGGGCGAGGCAGCCGCTGGGATGTCGTACTTCTGCAGCTGCAGCAGGTAGGTGTCGGCCGTGGGCACCGAGCCCCAGCTCACCTCCAGTGAGTTGGTGTTGGCCCGAACCAGCTGCACCCGCGAGGGGGCCGGGGGCTTCTCTGGGGGCAGAGGCAGGGGTCAGACACTGGCACCCCCCCAGCCACCCCCAGATCTCCCAGCCGCCCCCCTGCCGGGCATTTCCCCCCGGCCCCAGATCCCCCAGCCCCCCGCGCCCAGGGACCCTGCTCTCCGCCCGCCCCCTCCCCCCCGGGGACCCTGCTCTGTGCCGGGCGACTCTCCGCCCGCCTCCCCCCCACGCCTGGGGACCCTGCTCTCCCACCCTCCACCCCCGGGGGACCCTGCTCTGCGCCGGGCGACTCTCCGCTTCCCGCGGTCGCTTCAGGCCGAGCTGTCTACAAACGCCCCCCCTGGGGCCCGGCACTCACCGGTCTCCAGGTACCAGAGGTCCTTGCAGCACACCTGGTTGTTCCAGGCCTTGCGGTAGCCGTCGCGCCCGCTCCAGATGTAGAGGCGGGTGTTGATGGAGACGGCGCAGTGCCCCGCCCGGGCCCGCGGGATGTTGTCCTCCAGCGTGTCCATGAGGATGGGCTCCCAAGCCATGGAGTCTGTGGGGAGGGGCCAGGGGGGTCTGGTACCAGCAGGGGGGTCGCGGGGGGGCCCCTTACCCAGGTTGAGGCAGGCCAGTGTGTTCGTGCGGGGCAGGGG
>NW_020697072.1:0-493 GCF_002925995.2 Terrapene triunguis
TCCCCGCACCCTATGTTTGCAGGTCCCCGCCCGCTGCCGCGTGTGATTGATCGTCTGCCTTTTGTAGGCATGCAGATGCATAGATGCTGGAACTAGGGGTGCTGCTGCCAGGGCCGGCTCTAACTTTTTTGCCGCCCCAGGCAAAAAAGAAGAGCGCTGCCCCAACATACCCCCGCCCCCCGCGAGCGACGCACAGCCAAACCCGCCCCCCCAGCGCCGCCGAAATCCCCGCCCCCCCCAGCACCACGCTGCCCGAAGCCCCGCCGCCGAGCGCCACCCAAGCCCCCGCCCACCCAGCACCGCACCGCCCAAAGCCCCGTCCCCTCCAAGCGCCGCGCTGCGCCCCCGCCCCCCTCCGAGCGACGCGCCAAGCCCCTGCCCCCCCTCCAAGCACCGTGCCAAGCCCCCGCCCCTCCGAGCGCCGTGCTGCCCGAAGCCCCACCCCCCGAGCACCGCGCAAGCCCCCGCCCCCCCAGTGCCACCCGAAGCCCCC
>NW_020697072.1:593-11152 GCF_002925995.2 Terrapene triunguis
TCCCGCGAATCAAATGTTCGCGGGAAGCAGGGGAGGGGGCGGAGTTGGGGCGGGGACTTTGGGGGAGGGGGCGGAGTTTGGGCGGGGGGCGTGGGCGGGGCGGGGGGCCTCTTTTGGGACACTCCACATATGGTAACCCTAATAGATGCTGGAACCATGGGTGTTGCTGCCAGGGCCGGCTCTAACTTTTTTGCCGCCCCAGGCTAAAAAGAAGAGCGCTGCCCCAACATACCCCCCCCCCCCCCGCGCCCCCCGAAGCCCCCGCCCCCCCCGAGCGCCGCACCGTGCCAAGCCCCTGCCCCCCCTCCGAGTGCCCCGCCGCCAAACCTAAATAAATAAATAAATAAATAAAAATCCTAGCGCTGCCCCACTCCAAGGTGCTGCCCCAAGCACGTGCTTGGTCGGCTGGTGCCTGGAGCCGGCCCTGGCTGCTGCACCCCCTGGCTTGGAGTGGTTTCCATTATATACAGGGTTTACAGTTTGGTTCAATGGCTCTCAGCAGCCCCACTATACAAATTGTTCCAGCACCCTTGTGCATATGCCCACCTGCCCATGTATGAGCCCTCACTCCTGTGTGTGTGTGTGTGTGCCCACAGGCACCCATGTATGTGTCTGCCTATTCCTATGTATGTTTCTGCCTGTCCCTATGTGTGTCTGCACTTGTCTGCCCCTGTGTGGGCATGGTGTGCATGGGTGTATGCACCTGCCTACCCCTGTGTATGTGTATGTATACATCTGTCCACCTGTGGGTGTGCCTGCCCACCCCATGGGTGTGCCTGACTGCCCCGGGGGTGTGTGTGCCCGTGTATTAGGGTTGCCAGGTGTCCAGTTTTTTACTGGAATGCCTGGTCAAAAGGGGACCCTGGCAGCTCTGGTCAGCACCACTGACCGGGCCGTTAAAAGTACGGTCGGTGGCGCAGTGGGACTAAGGCAGGCTCCCTGCCTGCCCTGGCTCTGCGCGGCTCCCGGAAGCGGCCAGCATTGCCCTGCAGCCCCTACGCAGAGGGGCAATCAGGGAAACTCCACGCACTGCCCCGCCCCCCAGTGCCGGCTCCGCAATTCCCATTGGCCAATGTGGGGTGGCACCTGCTGGCGCAGGCAGCGCACAGAGCCCCCTGGCCCATCCGCCTAGGAGGAGCCTTCTGGGAGCTGTGCGGAGCTAGGGCAGTCAGGAAGCCATCTGAAATAAGTGCTGCCTAGCGGGAGCCCGCACCCCAAACCCCCTCCAGCTCCCCAACCCCAGGTCGGAACGCCCTTCCACACCCTAACTCCCTCCAAGAGTCTGTACCCCAAGCCTCTCATCCCTGGCCCCACACCAGAGCCTGCATCCCCAACCGGAGCCCTCACTCCCTCTCACATTCCAATCCTCTGCCCCAGCCCTGAGTCCCCTCTCACACCCAAACTCTCTCCTGGAACCTGCACCCTGCATCCCCTCCTGCACTTCAACCCCCTACCCCCGCCCTGAGCCCCCTTCTGCACCCCAAACCCCTTGTCTCTGGCCCCACCCCAGAGCCCGCACACCCTCCTGCACCCTAACCCCCAGCCCGGAGCCCCCTCCTGAACCCCAAACCCCTAATCTCCAGCCCCACCCCAGAGCCCACACCGCCAGCTGGAGCCTTCACCTCCTCCCGCACCGCAGCTCCCTGCCTCATCCCAGAGCCCCCTCCTGCACCCTGAACCCCTCATTTCTGGCCCCACCCCAGAGCCCACACCCCCAGCTGGAGCCCTTACCCCCCCGCATCCCAACCTCCTGCCCCAGCCCCGTGAAAGTGAGTGAAGGTGGGGGAGAGTGAGTGACAGAGTCAGGGAGATGGAGTGGGGGCAGGGACGGGCAGATTTTGTGCGATTAGAAAGTTGGCAACCCTACTACGTGTACGTGTGCACATCTGCCCACCCTTGTGTGTATGTGTCCACCCGTCCACCCCGTGTGTGTGTGCCCACCTGTGTGTGTGTGTGTGTGGCCCGGAGCCCTCACTCCCTCTCACATTCCAATCCTCTGCCCCAGCCCTGAGTCCCCTCTCACACCCAAACTCTCTCCTGGAACCTGCACCCCCTCCTGCACTTCAACATATGCACACCCACCTGCCCGGTGTGTGTGTGGCCCTGTGTGCCTGCCTGCCTGTCCCTGTGATTGTCTGCTTCTACCTGCCCCGGGTGTGAATGTGCGCCTGCCAGTCTGTCTGCCCCTGTGTGGCTGTGGCTGCCTGCACACGTGTAAAGGACAGTGTGTGTGTGTCTGCATGTGTGTATCTGCCTGCCTGCCCTGAGCACAAGCACTGACTTTCGTTTTTGCCAGTGGGTGCTCCTGTCCGCTCCCCTCCTCCCCTGTGCAAATGGTGGGTATGGTCTCAGCGGGGAAGAGGCCGAGCGGGGCCGCGGCCTCGGGGAATAGGGGGAAGAGGCCAAGTGAGGGTGGGGCCACAGTTCGGGTGCTGGGGCCCACAAAAGTTTAATCTGGCCCTGCAGGTGCTGAGCACTGCCTAATTTTTTTTCGATGGGTGCTTGAGCCCCAGAGCACCACAAAGTCAGCGCCTATGGCCCTGAGTGTATCTGCATCTGCCTGCCCCTGTGTGTGTGTGTCTGCCTGCCCCTCTTTGTGTATGTGCCTGGCTGTCCCATGTATGTGTGTCTCTGGTTCTTTCAGTCCCCTCCTATCCTAGCCCTGTTTGTGCGATGAGTCTCTGTTGCCACAATGTAGTGTGAAATGCCAGAATCATCTCTTTATTTGTACTTTAGAGTAATAGCCTAAACTCTGGTATCAAAACAGCAGTGAGAGTGTGCAGGCTAGTCAGGGGTAGATTTACACCCCAGATTGCAGTAAACTAAAAGGTGCTGTAGATAAGACGTTATAGTAATAATCTGATTTTTAAGATTTTCTAATAATAGTAACAATCCTATTTTTAATGCAGGGTTATTAACTTAAATCTTAAACCCTTATAACATATTGCAGAAAGGCACAGAGACATGACAGTTCATCATTAGTTAACAGTATTGCCAACCCCACGCATTCAAAAACCATGAGTCAGGCCTCCAAAATAAAAAAGAGTGCCTTAAAAATCCTGCAGTTTTAAAAAAATACTGCTGGTTTCCTTTTATTTGCCTTCTGGTGTTTGAGCCTTGGGGTTCTCTGCTACCATGCGGGTTAGAAACTTACCTTTTAAAAATATGAAATCTGAGATTCTCACATAATCATATGAGTCCAGGAGCTGGGGCCTTAAGAAAAAAATCTACATATTATGGCTCTCACAATAATATTACCAGAGTTGGCAGCACTGTGGGTAGCATGAGTCAGAAACCAAAGTTACAACTAGAAATTTAGAAACCAATGATTATTTCATAATCCCCTCCCTCAGCACCAGGTAATGTCCCACGTGCTTATTTTCTGCAGGACATATTATGTCTCAAGTTGCAGTGAAATCAGAGTTGAATATGCATAGCTAAGCCTCAGTGTGACCGTATATGTAGATAATGTATAGCAAGTAATGTTTACCCTAAAGCATAGCTCCAATTGCTATATATTGCATGCATTTCTGCCGGTTGTAGTGAATCATCCGGTACAGTGGACAATTTCTCACTTTGGCACAATGTATCAATTGGCCCCTTACTGCTTTGCTATGTTGAATTGTCACTGCTGAATATAGCAAGGTGGATTGTCTCAATCACTCAGGATAGGAAGCTTTGAGAAATGTCACCTTAGCACATTATAGGAATAAAGCAGCAGAATGGTAGTGTTTGTAGTTTACAAGAATAAAATTAAAAAATAAACTGTAGAAAATGGGGCAGAAAAAGAAGGAAGGATAAAGGAATGCAAATAATAATGAAAAGAAACCTTAACTTGAGTTCCTAACAAATATCGGTATTCATTCATGGACTGCACACCTACTGTAAAATATCAACATCACCAGCTAAACTGCTAAAAATAAATAAAATAGAAATAGAAATCAACCAACACCAATTGGCTACATAGTTGAGGACCTTATTTGAGTATGCCAAGGATGAAAATGTACTCACGTGCTTCATTTACCCTTCCTTGGGCTGATTAGTGAAATGCAGTTGTTGCCTAAAAGAAAATGCCATCTTCCTAGAGTGACATAGTTTGAATTAGGAGAGGGAAACCAAATTATAATTGCTCTAAAATCCAAATGAATTTATGAAGAAATTAAGCTTATTGCCGCCAGATGTCCTATATTTTGAAGGGACTATCTTTCTCCAAACACTGGCACTATTCCTGCTTGCCACTCTTGATTGCCTGCTCTAGGATAAAGGCTGCCAATAGCATTTCAAGATATCACCTGAATACAGATTAACATTAATTTTTTTCATTGAGAAAGTATATAAACCCGAACATCTGCACATGCAAATCAGGCTACTCTAAGATGCCATTTTAATTTGCATAATATTATTGCTGGGACCAATGCTTTTCTGCACAGCTGTAAATTTAAAATAGTTAATTACTATCTTGCAGCTATCTTTCCTTAATTAAAAGTAATCTTGTATTTTTCTTGATTTCTAAAATGCTTTTTCAATTATCCCAGCTATTCCCCCCCCCTTTCCCCACCACTCCCCTCCCAAAATTAAAATAAAATATATTAGGGAGGGAAAAGTCCTACATTCAAAGCCAATCACATAGATCCAGTTCAGGTGATACTTCTAGGCATGTATACACTACAACATACAACCCCATCTGCAGATCTAGTTTAGGAATGATTGTCCCGTTATCTAGTTATAACTGATTCCTGTAGCATAGATGCACCTTAACAGAATTCCATAACAACGCAAACTTTAGGAAAAGCAAAGGATGGCTGCTTTCTAATCCCTTGGGACATCCTGGCACAAATGAACACTGATTAGGTCTCAGAGTAGCAGCAGCGTTAGTCTGTATCCGCAAAAAGAACAGGAGTACTTAGAGACTAACACCTTAGAGACTAACAAATTTATTTTGTGTTTGTGACTGTAACTGAAAGTTTCTTCAAAGATTGTCAGATTTATAGACCACCAAGAGAGTTCACAGGCTCTTGCTCACAAACACTCCAAGGGTCTGATCTTGCATTCCTTTCACATCTTTTGGAATCAACAGAAGTGTTGGGTGTACAGAGAACACATGATCAGCCCCCAAAAAACATCTGTAGCTTATGCTCAAATAAATTTGTTAGTCTCTAAGGCGCCACAAGTACTCCTGTTCTTTTTTACTGATTAGGTCAGCATTAATGTCTAGGGCTTCCCATCCTACTTAGTGAAAGTCCCTAGCAAAGCATAGTTGGGTGAACATCAGAAGGAAGAGAAGACATAGGGGACTAAAAAGCTGGGCGGGGAGGCACAAACCTGTTCCCTCAAACCTAGGGTTACCATTCGTCCGGATTCCCCCGGACATGTCTGGCTTTTCTGAGTTAAAAATAGCGTCCGGGGGGAATTTGTAAATGTCCGGACTTCCCCCCCATGCAGAGCGCGCGTGGCTAATAGGGCAGCCGGCCGGATGGTGCCACTTGCACTGGGCTCCGGCAGCCAGAGAGAGCCCCTCCTCCGCTTCCCCCTCCTCTCCCCTGCAACTGAGATCACTCCCCTCCTCTCTCTCCCTCCCTCCCCCTCCCTGCATTCGCAGCCGGCCCGCCGCTCGCAACGGGCCTCCAGCAGTCTGGAGCTCCTCCCCCTGCCCAGCACGCCGCTCAGCAGCACTCTGCGAGGGCGGGAACCGGGCTATGCGCTCCATGGGGGAGTGAGGCAGCGTGTCGGGCTGCGCGTGGAGCCCGACACACTGTTCTGAGCGGCACGGTAAGAGGGCCAGAGGGTTGGAGAAGGGGCAGGGAGGTTCTGGAGGGGGCATTCAAGAGATAGGGAGCAGGGGGAGGGTTGGATGGGTCAGGAGTTCAGGGGGGACTGTCTGGGGGTTGGGGGTGAAAGGTTTTGGGCAGTCAGGGGACAGGTAGGGGGTAGGGTCCTAGGGGGGCAGTTAGGGTGGAGGGTCTCAGGAGGGAGCAGTTAGGGGACAAGGAACAGGGAGGCTCTTAATGGCTCTCCATGCGTCTCTGGACCCTCTCAGCTGTCGGGCTTGGACGGAAACATTGCCTGAGGGTAGTGAGAGAATGGGTTATCGGTGAGGTGGGGGTGGGCGTGAGCCCGGTCAATAGGGGCAACCCCTACCAAGATCTGAGCCTTTTCTCACACGCCCGTTAGAGCTCGACATTATGCTGTTTGGGACCCCTCTTTGAGGAAAGCCTCTGGATTGCAAGTCCAACCGCTACCTCCTCGTGGTGAGAGCCGGTAACTGGCTTGGATAGCCAGGCGGATTGCGGAGGACGAACCCACATCCCACATTCAGTGGGGTGTGGGACGGGGTTGGGCAGCCCCATATGGTGCCACATGGATGCCCCCCTGGTAAGGGTAGCCTCCCCCAGGTACGGGTTGACTCCCCCTGGTAAGGGTTAGATTCCCCCTGGTAAGGGTAGTCTCCCCCAGGCACGGGTTAGTTTCCCCCTGGAAAGGGTAAGTTTCCCCCAGGTACGGGTTAGTTTCCCCCTGGAAAGGGTTAGTTTCCCCCTGAGAAGGGTAAATCTTTTAGCTATGGAAAAAAGTAATTTATATTTTTATACCGGATTGGCGCTGGACCGGGTTAATAACGCCCCCGCTGTTGGCTTTGATGCCCCGGCTGACAGTGTTAAATATATTAGGGGTGTGATCAGGGTCGCTGGACCAATGGATAAAATGGTGTGGACTATAATGAAGTCTCAAGAGCATGAGAGTGAGAATCAAGTCCTCCCAGTGGAGCATGGAGAGGAGGTAGAGGAGAATGTTTGTGATGATCATGGTGAGGAGATTTTATCTATCTTACCGATGGTTTTTACAAGGGACACTTTTAATGATTTAACTATGGAAAGTTTCAATCCAGATTTTAAGTATTTAAGTACATTTGATGATCCATATGTTAGC
The DNA here is from genome assembly GCF_002925995.2 of Terrapene triunguis. Classification (NCBI taxonomy): domain Eukaryota; kingdom Metazoa; phylum Chordata; order Testudines; family Emydidae; genus Terrapene; species Terrapene triunguis. The sequence goes on from NW_020697072.1 coordinate 7,518, forward strand.
GAATCGGGATATCTTAATGCTCATTTAGTTAATGGGTCTAGTTTATTAAATAGTTTTAGACCAAGTACTGATTTTAATAGGGATCGTAATAAGGATCTTAACAGTACTGGTAGTAATATAAATATATTAGAAAGTAGTTCGTGGAAGGATGGGGTTTTTTATTTAGAGTATCCCGTTGATAGTTTTAATTGTCCAATATGTCCCCAGATATTACCAACATTTGGTAAATGGGCCAAACACATTAATGTGGTTCATAAAAGTAAAGCCATACGAGTTGTATGTAGTAAATGTGGAAAATCTTCTCAATATCATAATATAGCTTGCCACTACCCCAAGTGCATACCCAAGAAGGCGGATACCCCAATGAAGAGCCATACGTGCTCGGTCTGTGGGCTTGGTTTTCATACTAGATCTGGATTGAGCCAACACTGTAGACATAGACACCCTGCTGTGAGGAATGAGCAAAGAAAAGAAGATATGGCTGCTAAAAGTAAGATCAAAGAGGGATCGACTAGATCTCGTATATGGACCAAAGATGAGGTTGCGCAGCATATACAGTTGGAAAGGAAATATATTGGGAAAAGGAATATAAATAAATGTATTGAGAGCGAGATGAGGACCAAAACGAATAAACAAATATCAGATAAAAGACGAGAATTAGCAAAGAAGAAGTTAGTGGTAACAGGAGATAGGGAGGAAGTGACCGAGGTAGAGGACATTAGAGTAAATATATTAGAAATTCCGCCCCCAAGAGAGAGGATTTTCCCACTAAAAGGACACCCAGAAGTGGATTTAGTGGAGAAAATATGTAAACGGGGAAAACAAAGTAGGGAGGGAAGAGAAATAATAAATAGTTTAGGGGAAATTGAAGGATTATTAAAGGAGGATTTAACAAAAGCTCTCGGTTGGGCAATGTTGGAAAAAGTATGTTATTCATTAGTAGAGGGAAAGGACCCTAGAAATGAAAGTCAAATAGAGTTGAGGAATAAAGGAAAAGGGAAGATGAGAAAGGAGGGGAGAAGGAAGCAATTTAATGCAATTAGGAGATATGCTACAAAGAAAGCTAAGTATAAATTCTATCAACAATTATTTGATAAGGATAGAAGAAGATTGACTCGCATTATAATGGGAGAGCCAGATAAGGCTAAGTGTGCTATCCCTATGAAAGAAATTGAGGAATACTATGTCAATATTTTGGGAACAATTGGACATGGTAATATGATAGGGTGGCCATCATCCACAGAGAATGCGGATAATGATATATTAATGAGTCCGATCTCTGTGGATGAGATTAGAATAGCTTTAAGAGAAATAAGAAAAGATAGTGCTCCTGGCCCAGATAAAGTAAAAGTGAGCAATTTGTGGGATATTTTTAATTTAGACTCCTTAATACTTACAAAAATTTTTAATATATGGTTTCTAAATAGACAGGTACCAGATGAATTTAAGAAAAATAGAACGATTTTAATACCAAAGACACAAGATGAGGAGGAAATGAAGAAGTTAACATCTTGGAGACCATTGACAATTGGGTCAGTTTGGATTAGAATCTATACCAAAATATTAGCAAAAAGACTGGTGGAAACAGTTAAGATATGTAGTAGACAAAAAGGGTTTATATCCGCCCCTGGGTGTGAGGAAAATATTGCTATATTAGATAATTTGATTAAAGGGGCTAAACGAAATGGGAATGAAATTGCAATAGTGTTCGTAGATCTGGCTAAAGCATTTGATTCTGTGGGACACGGACATATAATAGCCGGGTTGAGAAGATTTGGTATAGATGAACATTTTATAGATATTATTAGGGACCTTTATGATAATTGCACAACTAGGGTATGGGTGGGTGATGAAGCTACTGAGTCTATTTTAATTAGGAGGGGGGTCAAGCAGGGTGACCCGTTGTCCCCAATTTTGTTTAATATTGCTATGGATCCCCTTTTAACTAGATTAGAAGTAGAAGGAAGTGGTTTTTATGTTAAGGGTAATGGTGTCACGTCATTGGCTTTTGCCGATGATGTGGCAATTTTAAGTAGCTCATATAAAGGAATGATTAAAAATTTGGGTATCTTAGAGGAGTTTTGTAAAAATACTAATCTCTCTGTTAATGTGAAGAAAATGAAAGGCTTTCATATTTTAACTAAACATAAAACCTATGTAGTTAATCCTAAGGATAATTGGCAGATAGGGTCAGAGGAGATTGAATATGTTCAACCAGGGGATTTTGAAAAATATTTAGGGGCTAGAATAGATCCCTGGATAGGTGTAGGGGGACCGGTACTTAAAGAAAAATTGAAAGATTGGAGTGAGAATTTAATTAAGGCCCCATTAAAACCGGCCCAAAAAATATTAATTTTACAGACATATATCTTACCGAAGCTATTTTATAATCTTCTTTTAATAGAACCCCCTTTTAATCTTTTAGACGATCTTGATGTGTTAGTTAGAAAAATAGTTAAAGAGATTTTACATTTACCTCAGTGTACCACAGATGGGATATTTTATTCTAGAGGTAGGGATGGTGGTTTAGCTCTCACTAAGTTTAGTGTGCAAATCCCAAATATGTTAATTCGTAAATGGAGGAGACATATTGTCTCGAGAGATGATTGGATGGACCTATCTTATCTATATGCAGGAGAAAATCTTGTGGATAAAATATTGTCATTTAGTGCAGTAACATCTCATCCCAAGAAATGGAGGGAAGAGGAATTTTTAAGATGGTCGGAACTGAGATGTCAGGGAATAGGGATAAAATATTTTAAAAATGATTTAATTAGTAATTCGATTTTTAGAAACTCTAGTAAAGTTAAATCGTCAGCGTATATCGCAGCATTGCAGCTTAGGGCAAATATTTATCCTACTAGGGAGACATTAGCAAGAGGAAGAGGAGGTGTGAATGCTCTTTGTAGATGGTGCGGTAAAGTGCGGGAGACTGTTCCCCATATCTCAGGACAATGTTATAAGACTAAGAATGCTAGGATAAAAAGGCATAATAGAGTAGTGTCTGCAGTTGTAGATAAGGTTGGTAAATTAGGGTGGAAGGCAATGATAGAGCCCCATTTGAGAAATAGTAAGGGTGAGTTAAGAAAGCCGGATATTATATTTATAAAAGGAGATACAGCAGTGGTGGTTGATGTTACAGTGCGATGGGAGGATAATGCCGGAAGTTTGGAACAAGCCCACAGTGAGAAGGTGGCTTATTATCTTGAGTTAGAGGAAGAAATTAAAAACTTAACGGGAGGTAAAAATATTCACTTCTTTGGTTTTGTGCTTGGGGCGCGTGGCAAGTGGAGTGAAGGTAATAATGATTTGTTACAATTATTGGGAATGGACAGAAGTAAAAATTTTAAGGAGAGTATATGTAGACTTGTTTTATATTCCACTATTGGTATGATGGCTATATTCAGTGACAGGTAAAGATCCCGGAGTTTCCATTCCGTGTATCTTGCCAAAACTAAATTTTAGCTATTTTGGTTTCCATGCTCTAAATTTTCAAATTTTTAATATTGTTTTGAACATTAACTTATTTAGTGTTATTTAATATCTGTCCTTCAATAGAATGGTTTTAATTATATAATAAATACTTATTAATGGATGAAATTCCAATTTAAATTATTAGTTTATTTTTTTTTTTT
>NW_020697073.1:0-10430 GCF_002925995.2 Terrapene triunguis
ATGCTAATGGCTGGTGTAGTAATCCTCTCTGCTTAGTGCTTTCTCTGCCCACCCCTGACATCATGTTTGCTTCTCGCCCACATGCTCAGGGTCTAGCAGACCAGCATATTTAGGGTTGGGAAGGAATTTTCCCACAGTCAGATTAGCAGAGATCCTGGGAGTTTTTCACCTTCCTCTGCTGCATGGATCATGGGTCGCTTGCAGGTTTAAACTAGTGTAAATGGTGGTTTCTCTGTAACTTGAAGGCTTTAAAACATGATTTCGGGACTTCACTAGCTCAGCCAGACGTTGGGATCCACTACAGGAGTGGGTGGGCGAGGTTCTCTGGCCTGCATTGTGCAGGAGTTCAGACTAGATGATCACGATGGTCCCTTCTGGCCTTAAGGTCCATGAAACAGCAAAGTGAAGCAGACATGCAACTGCACATGCTTATGGCAACACTTTTCAACCCTGGAGTCACAGCTCCAAGGAGGGTTGTGAGCAGGTGGCAGGGCAGGCCCAGGAGGGAATCTGATCTAAAATACTGGGACAAATTAAACTCTGGTGTAACTCCATTGAATTCAGGGGAATTACACTAAAATTGAATCTAAACAATAATTATTTTATTTCAGTGGAGCTTTAGTGAACAACAAGAAGTCATGTAACTTCATTGAGGCACTGAGAGTGAGGAACACTGCATGCAGTTCTGCACACAATGGTCACCTTGCCATCTGCAAATGCTGCAGCCAGCATACATGACTCAGTTTCCTCTGCCATGCTGAGCCATCTCAGTCTGGCAGCTGCACGGGCTAGCTGCAAGAACTCACTTTTCCCTTGCTTTCAGTCCCTGCCCTGCCTCACTGCTACTGTTACTGTGGTGGAGCAGAGAGTGAATGGGGGTTTGAGGTAGGGTAGGGCATTATACATTTATGGCAGTAACATTTTAATATCCTTTAAATGTGAAATTCTCAGTCTAATCTGCCTGAATGCAGGGCCGGTGCAAGAAGTTTCGTGCCCTAGGCGAAACTTCCACCTTGCGCCCTCAGCCCTGCGGCAGCTCCCCGCCCTGCCCTGAGGGCCCCCCCCCCACCCGCCCCCCCCCCCCCCCCCCGGGAGTCGTGCGGCAGCTCCCCCCCCACCTCTGCTCCGCCTCCTCCCCGAGCACGCCGCCCCCGCTCTAATTCTCCCCTCCCAGGCTTGCGGCACCAAACAGCTGATTGGCGCCGCAAGCCTGGGAGGCAGGAGCAGTGGAGCGGCGACCACGCGCTCGGGGAGGGGGTGTAGCAGAGATGAGCTGGGGTGGGGAGCTGCCGCACGGCTCCCAGGGCCATGTGGGTGGAGAGCTGCCGTGGGAGGGGGGGTGCCTCAGGCGGGGGGGGAGCTGCTGCAGGGCTCCCCACTCCAGCTCACCTCTGCTACGCCCCCTCCCCGAGCACGCCGCCCCCGCCGGCAATGACAATAATTGCATGGAGTGGCCGCTGCGCTGGGAGAGGGAGTCTGAGCCGCACGTGTCAGCGCGTTGCCGGCAGCCCAGCCCAGGAACGCTGTAAAAAAAAATTGGGGGCACCACTTTTTGGCGCCCCCAAATCTTGGCGCCCTAGGCAACCGCCTAGTTTGCCTTAATGGTAGCACCGGCCCTGCCTGAATGAATGTAGCACCCGGCCTAGAGCATGCAATTCTGAATACAGGACTGTGCCCTGTACATATGGTCCTATGCTGCTGATCTGTTTCTCACCCCACTGGGGAAGCCCGCTGTGCTGTCACAGTTGACAATTACTAGTACTCTGTTAGCATGAAATACTAGGGGCCTTTACACTAGTTTAAATTGGGAATGACTCCATTGATTACACAGGTGTGAGTGAGAGAAGAATCAGGCCCTGGAAGTATAAATAGGGCTAGTGTCTCTTGGAGTCCTTTTAGCATCTAATGAGAACTGCAGTTCTTTGTTGCCCTGTTCCAATAAATAAAGTGCCCCAGGGGGTTTCACTTTTCCAACTATTTATCTGTGTATTTTCTCTTTTTCCATATTCATTGCGGAACAACCCCGTCAGGCAAACTCATTTTCTGCTGGGGTGAAATATCTGTGTGCAAACTTCCATTCCAACTGACAGACCATTCCCCAAGAAGCCAGGAGTCCTAATACAACCTGTGCATCCTTTCTCCTCTAGAAGCTGTTCACTATGCCTAACCTCACACAAAAATGAACATTCCAGAAAACCACATCTCCAAAACAGTACAGCCCTACTCGTAAAATGAAGGGATTACTTTAGATTTTGTAGTGTACTTTTCAATATGATGACTGGTTTGATAGAGCAATAAGAAAAGGAATTCACAAGATAATTCCTGGGGGCCTGCAGGGATGTTTGTTTCACCATTGAAAGAAGGAGGGTCTTGAGCTTTAGAATTTTTGTAAATGAACACGGTAAACATTTAAGGCTGATTTTTAATCAGTTACTGTAACTGCATGCATAACTGAGTAATGATGGGGACATCTATTGCATGGACACTACAATGGGTGCCCTTTAAGAGGGAGCAGGGCCTGTGCACCTGTGAAGAATCAGCTCACTCCAAGTGGAATTTAAGAGCTGAGGGCTAGGATCCTGTGGAGGGGCTAGCTGGTTGATCTTTCTGAGGCAGTGCTGGGAGGCTAAAAAGGGCTAAGAGCTAGTCTGCTGCCCTTCTGAGCCAGAGAGCCATGGCTGGAGAAAGTGGAAGAAAACTGAAGGCTGAGAGAAGCAGAGGGAGTTGCCTGATGGCTCTCAGGGCTAGAGAGGGTGAGAAGGAAGGTGTGGGATACTGGTAAGTGGTATGGAGTCTCTGTCTCTACTTGATGTATTGTCTGGACTATGGTTATTGTCTGTGTGCACGGGGGCTTTCCTTTATAATAAATGAACCCTACAAGGGCTGTATTTATACTTGGGAAGATGCTCTGGACTATTTCTGGATTCTGAAGGAGAAAAATGGAGGCAGGTGTGCCTGTCATGCTGTGGCCTGCCAGAGGGAGGTGCTCCAGTTGGGGGGGCCGTATGAGAGCCAGTGTGTGCATTATGTGCTTTCATGTATAGTGTGCATGTATGCAGCCTTCTGATGTGCGTTCATGGTAACTGCATGCAACTTAAATACAGGTGTATACACTTGTAGCCCACACAATGGGAGCCTGACTTGAAAAAAAAATTCCAGCTTTAATCTTTGTTTTGGAGATGGCTCCTGCACCTGTTGAAGTCAATAGCCAAACTCCTAGTAGCTTTGAGGAACCGTGTCAGGCCCGTAATTGCTGAGGGTGAAATTCAGTTTGCTAGCTCAGTTCAGAGACACGTCCCAACATTCTGTGGCTCATCCCACTGCTGGGGGGTTCTTGGGTCTGGCAATAGTGGGCTGTGACTCTCTGTGACGCTAATAGGAGCTGCACAGACAAACCTTCCCCTTGAATCAGAATATATCTGAGGTGGGGCTCAGCTGAAAAATTCAAATATGCTGTAAGATTTGAGATTCCTCAAAGTTTGGGCGTGTTCAAATCAGGGTGAGTTTAGCCCTGGACAGGGCCTGCTTCCTGGTGAACAAGGGGTTAATGTCAGCTCAGCTGCCCCAGCGAAGGGTGGGGGAAGCTCAGGATCAAGGTTCTATTGGCTGCTTGGGAGACAGAGGACAGTACCACACACAAGGTCAGGGTCATAGGACTGGTGTGCCCTCCATGTCCCAAGGAATTTCCTATTCCTGCCCTTACCTGCCTCAGGCAGGTATTATGAGGGTTAATCTGAGCCATTACACACACTAATTTATTAATTTGCTCTCTGTTTTTCCCCGCAATGGAGCGTGCTGCTGAGATTGGCCCAAACAGGAACCATTTACCCAAACTCACATTTCTTGTGTGCAGGAACTTGAACACTAAAGCTGATACTGTCAGAAGCATCCACTAATTTTGAGTGCTCAGCCTGCATCTTAGGCATCTCAAAGTGGGCACCCAAAAACTAGTGAATGCTTCTGACAATTGAAGCCTTTGCTCCCCCTTAGCAACAAAACAATACAAGAGAATTCCTCATGCCCCAGAGTGCACGGTACCACCAGGTCTCTCACCAGACTACTATGGAGTATGAAAAAGACACAGGCTAGGTGTCAGAAGAGCCTAAGAGCCGGGGACTTGGGAATGAGGAGACCAAGTCTCTGTTCCCAACTCTGTCATTATGCAAACCATTTCTCCTCTCTGTGCCTTCGCTTCCCCACCTATATCATGAGGATGATATTTGTCAACCTTTATAACAGTTGAGATCCTCTGATGAAAAACACTTAACAAATGCAAAGAATTGGTTTCCTTAGATCCAGCAATCAGACACCTTGACCTTCAGCTGACTTGCTTTTTGTAGTTTGTGCAGGATGTCACTTACTGTCTTTTGGGGGGTGACCAGATGTCCTGATTTTATAGGGACAGTTCTGATTTTTGGGTCTTTTTCTTATATAGGCTCCTATTACCCCCCCACACACCCCGTCCCAATTCTTCACACTTGCTGTCTGATCACCCTACTTTTGATAGAGTTTAAGACCAGAAGGGACCACCGGATTATCTAGCTTGATCTCCTATATGTCGCAGGCCCCTAAACAGCAACCCACAGCAAGCCCAACAAAGAGAACTAGACCAAATATTACAGCTCTCTTGCTACTTACTTTGTTACGTAGGCTGGCCGTTTCCCAGAGGTATCTCTTTCTGCTCTCTCTATTGTTTTTGGGTTTTGGACAATCCATTTAGGGAGGTGGTATCTCAGGAAGCCAAAATTTCCCTCTGTGAATGAGAGGGAATATTGCCTTGTGGTTGGAGCAAAGGGCTGGGAGATGTTTTCCTGAGTTCTCTTCCCTGCTCCACCACCTCATTCATTGTGTGACCTTCAGCAAGACGTATACCTTCTGTGTGCTTCAGGTTACCCTCTCTGAAAGGGGAATAATGCTGCTTCCCACACAGGGACTTACTGAGGTTTATGAACACTTATACAATGTGTTGAGGGTCTCCTGAGTAAAGTGCTATTATTTTATTTTGTTACTAAGATAAGTCAAAGAATGTTGTCATGGTACAATTAAGGAAATGCATTAGGAAGTAATATGTAATATGACTTTTGAAATTAAAACATTTAACACCTGCTTGAGATTCTAATGATTTCTAAACAACCCCTCCAGCTGTAGCCTCATGGTTTGAAATGTCACTAGGACCCCTTGATAGAATAACCACCAATCACAAATGACAAGGTTGCTATTACATTTATAATATTACTAACCAAACATTATTTAATGGGATAAAATTGCCCATCTAGAAAAGGTTTATTTAAATCAAAACAGGGTCAGAAGGAACATTAATACCCATTTTCCACTTCTGACTGTAACCTTCCAAAACGAGAAGGTTGCCACTGCAATCAGTGGGCACTCCAGCACAGGGGGCGGGTATAATTATAGTGAGAGAACCATTCCCCCTGGGGTTAATGATTCACCAAGCATATGTAAGTACGTTTAAATACCGAGGAGGAGCATTTTCTCACAAGCATCACATTCCTTGTTTAAGTGCTATATTATTACTTGGCACATTATGGAAAAGTTATTTTAATAAATTAGTACCTTCTCTGTTTACTTCAGGGGAGACTTTTAGAAAAGGCAGAATCAATTTGCTGTTAATCAGATAGGTAAAGCTCGCAACTGGGATGTTAAAACAAAGAGGAGTCCTTGAGGTACCTTAGAGACTAACAAATTTATTTGGGCATAAGCTTTTGTGGGCTAAAACCCACTTTATCAGATGCATGGAGTGAAAAATACAGTAAGCAGAATATATATTATAGCACATGAAAAGATGGGAATTGCCTTATCAAGTGGTGGGTCAGTGCTAACGAGGCCAATTCAATTAAGGTGGAAGTGGCCTATTCTCATATATACTGCTTACTGTATTTTTCACTCCATGCATCTGATAAAGTGGGTTCTAGCCCACGAAAGCTTATGCCCAAATAAATTTTGTTAGTCTCTAAGGTGCCACAAGGATTCCTAGTTGTTTTTGCTGATACAGACGAACACGGCTACCCCTCTGAAAACTGGGATGTTGACATTTCTCAGGGTTACCTCTTTAAGAGCTGCTCATTATGGTAATTCTTTATTTGCCTTTTGAACACTTTACTGCTTGATCCTTGCTGGAGTCTTTACAGTATAACCAGGCCATGCAGTGTCAGCTGAGAAGTTTAAAGACATTAATCCGTCCCTTTGGACTATTTGTCACCCAGTAAGAGTTCTCTCAATGCAATAACAACCTCATCTAACATTATGACATGGGAATCATAACTTTATTCTTTTTACAGTAATAAACCAATAAGAGATTTCACAGGGAAATACGGCCAGTACACACACTTTTGATATTACTGATATTATGTCTATCCTACCTTAGCAAACTATAGTGCACATAGATCATAAATACACAGAATTGGTACTTTCTCTTCCTGTAGAGTGTCAACAGGTGCCACCAGTCTTTCTCTTAGGGTATGTCTACACTGCAAAAGATGTGCATGGGCTACCATGCTCAAGCCAAGCCAGCTTGAATTCAGCTAGCGCAGGTAACAATAGCAATGAAAACAGTTCAGTATGGGCTTCAGCGTGGGTAGTTCAAGCCCTGCATGGGCCCTTGGTATGTACTCTGCTCACTAGCCTGCTCTGAAGCTTGGGCCATGCTGACTTCACGGCAGTTGTTACCTACACTAACTGGATTCAAGCTATGTTGGGTAGACTAGCATGTGCACAGCTGTTGCTGTGTAGGCATACCCCCTGCCCGTCTGTGCACTATAGCATTTCATGTTCACCTTATCACATCTCCCTCTCCTAGTATCTCCTGTATAATTAAATGAACGTTTCTGCCTGGAATGAGACATCTCTCCAGAGAGAAAATGCTGTATGAAATTGAAGCTTTTCAGCTTTGGGGGAGAGCAGGTGCAATAAACAGGGAGGACTTCATTTTGCTCACTATTGATTTCTCATGGACCTGCGCTATGGTGATGGCTTGCAAGAAGGTAGCATTCTGCTCTCCTCTACAAGAGGGAAGTACAATACAGCACTTTTTAAATGGAGTACAGTAGTACTACTGAATGGGGGGCAAGAGGGTGTGGCCATTAGGTACTGAACTGGGAGCCAGGAGACCTGGGTTCTGTTCCTACCTCTTCCATTGATCTAGCATGTGACCTCAGGCAAGTCAGTTCTTCCCTGTAAAAATAAGACACTGAGATTTCCTTCCTGTAAAATGGGACTGTGAGATGATATTTCCACTTCTTTGTAAAGCAGAGCTATGGACAAAAAATGCCAAATATAAACAGCTGAGAACAGAAATGGAAGAGCCCAGAGCTTTTGCAGGGAAAATTACAGGTTGGCAGATTGTAATTATCCAACTGGAATCTGGTCAGGACACCTGCACTTAATACTCTACCTCCAAGGAAAAGTGCCAGGAAATTTTTAATCACAAATTATTGGGACCTCAGCTATATGTCCTATCTGTAAGACCACACTTTTTGCAGTATAATGCAAACAACCATATATCAGACTAATACATTCCTGCCTGTGGTGTGAACTGGGAATTTCCTAGATGGTGTGCTTTGCAATCAAAGTAAGCCAGTGTTAAACCCCTTTCCCACCCCATTCCTGTCTAGCTAAAATATTTGGTGTCTCTATATGCTGATGAAGAACTACAAGCAAATGTGAAATGCAATATTGCCAGTGGCTAAGGATAATAGGATAGAGACACTAGGCCAAACTCTCTTCAGTCAATAGCAAAATTCCCTTTGACATCAATGGGAAGAGGGTCATACCCATAGTCACCTGTTTCAGAGTATGAGCATTTAACAAATCTATTTATGTAGTGTAGTTGTAGCTGTGTTGGTCCCAGGATATGAGACAAGATGGGTGAGGTAATATCTTTTAATAGACCAGTTTCTGTTGGTGAGAGAAACAAGCTTTCAAGCTTACACAGAGCTCTCTCATGAACAGAAGTTGGTCCAATAGAAGATATTACCTCTCACCTTGTCTCTCTCTAAGATCTATGTGAATTTCAGCCATTTTGCTACAGAACTTGAATGGCACAGTGCTCTCCAAATACTGATTGATAGGGGAGAGCTGATATTTGCAGGGCAAGTTGAAGTAGGAGGTGGTATGCACCCCAGATATTGTTTGCTATTGGTTTCCTTTGTAGCAAGACACTTTTGCAATGTTACGCTATAGTGACCTGGCTCAATACAAGGCATACGGTTTGCTAGTGTTTATGGCTTATTGGAAACTAGCTCCTGGGTATATTTAAACATATTGAGACTGTATCACCCTGTGTCTTTCTTTCTGCCCTATGGACACTAAAGATAAACATAAGAGAAGACACTGATTAGCTTGACATTAAAGGCTGTATAGTGATGATATTTTCTTCTAAGCAATAGCTCATAAAATATGATTTACAAACTACCATTAGGCAGAACTTTGAAAGAATTAAAAGACCTGTTTTTTCTAAGCTTAATGTGTCTGGAAAACATCTCCTATGATTCGGTTTATTTATTGTTATGAAATATTTGTCTGACAGTTATGATCATTGCTAGTGCCTCCAGTGTGTCTTAGAGCTTAATTGGCTGTTGATAACTGAGATAATGTGATGATCTTTCCCTGCACCAACAAACAATTTATAATACACAAGCTTCCAGGGTCCAAAGGTCCTTTCCTTCTCCTCTTAACAATGCAATTTAATTTGATCGAGCATTGTTCACCCAGTGTCTCTCAAGGCACAGTGCAATAGGTGATGTGGGGTAGATGGGTAGAAAGAGAGGGGAAGCTGTTATAGCAAGGGTGAGTGGAGCTGGGGAAAACATATCAGTACCACTGCCAACTTTTTGGTAATGAGGGAATTTTGGCTGGGGCTAGAGTCTGTTGCCAGTCTGGCAATGTTTCCTAAAGTGCCAGCCTTCTTGTGAATTTGAGCCCTCTGGTTGGTTGCCTGCCCCACTTGCCCGCCTCCTGGGAGAGAATAACCAACCAGATCTGCTGCAGGCAGAGCTCTCTCTTCCCTCCCCATAGCAACCCAGCAGCTCAAGGTGGTGCTGCCACCTCCTTACTTGTGAGCAATGGGGACAGGATGGTGTCTCTGCTCCTCTGCCTCCCTGCAGCACCCACATGGGAAGGGGCAGAGGTGGGTGAAGTGCCTCTGGAGCCACCGGCCCGGCCTGAAAGAGGGGAGACTCTGATGCATCCTGCCCCAAGTGGGGGGGGGGAAGAAGAGCCACAGGAGAAGATGAGGTGGGGCTGGGGACAGAATTTATTGCTGGACAGGGGATGGACAGATGTGGGGGTGAGTTCCTGCAACAGGGACCAAAATCATTTCACCCAATAAACTGGGGAGAGTAGGCAACACTAATTCTCTCTCTCTCACACACACACACACACACACACACACACACACACACACAATGGGCATGGAGGGGGGAGGGGCGGTCAAAAATCAAAAGACCAAAAATAACACAATAGTCTTTGGGCAAAAATATCATGTTTTTTAAAATCTCATGATTTTTGGGGGGTTTGACTCATGATCTTTGATCTCTTGAGGTTGGCAGTACTGTAAGGATAAGTGGCCTAAGGAAGTTGTAAGGGTAAGTGGAGACAGAATGTCAGGGGGTGGGAGAGGCAGGTACAAAGGGGTAGAGTAATAAAGGCGTTTACGCAGGAGGAATCCACATGGAAGACTGGAGACTGCCTGAGGACCCCCCTTCAGAGTTCCCTGGCAGAGTTCCCTGGGGTGGGGAGAGAAGAGCCTACAGAACAAGCCAATGATGCAGCTTGTGCCTGACTTTTGTGCCTTAATATTAGCTCCCTGAAGCCCTCTCCAATAGAGCCAAGTTCCCAGGGATGCTGTCACCAGACTGCACCTGCAGAGCTCTCCTTGGGAAGGCTCCGAAGCAGAGTGAGGCAGAGCTCACGTTAATGCTGAAGAAATTCAGTTCTCAGAGTTTTCTTTTGTAACTACAAACCACACAACAAAGAGCTCCTGTGATAATGACGTGCTCTCCATGGAGCGTATCATGTCTCCAGAAATTAGCTAGCCTTGGGCTAGTCCTAGCTTTCTTGTAAGATCTCATTTTACATCTCATTTTGGTAGCATTAGTATCTGTTTCTGTCACTGATCTGATATTAAATTTTACTTGCTGGTAAGTGATGAGAGAAAAATGCTGACTATGACAGTAGAAAATCAGTAGTGCCTCAGTAGGCACGTCTGGTATAATTTTTCTGGGAACATATTTTTCACTCTCATGCTGTTTCAGTGATGTTTCACTGAAATTACCAGCTCTAATTTAACATGCAATATGCTGGATGTAACTCCAATTATCTATTTAACTGTCTAGTTGCCACGAGACTAAGTGCAAACACCATTATGAATATGCATAGTGTAAAATAAGTCATGGGATGAACCATGAGCTAGT
>NW_020697074.1:0-2484 GCF_002925995.2 Terrapene triunguis
TGTTTCTAAGATATTTAAGTTTTTACATTTTATGTCTATGTATATTGTGTAGATAGTAGAGTTTTAATCATAAATTGTAAACCTAGGTCTTTTCATGTGTTTATGGTTGCTTTACATGATAATATTTCACCTGTCCTGTTTACGTAACACTTTAAAAATCAGCAAAAGGGTTATATAAATAAAATGTATTATGAAACAAAAGGCAAAAAACTATTATGTACATAGTTTAGTCCTATTCAGTGTCTACTCAGCGCTTCTTGGCTTGTCTCTTGTAGTCATTAAATGGAGCATCTCTTGTCACTGTCCAGCAATAGTCTGCAAGCATTGATGGGCTCCATTTGCCCTGATAGCGTTTCTCCATTGTTGCAATGTCCTGGTGAAATCGCTCGCCGTGCTCGTCGCTCACTGCTCTGCAGTTCGGTGGAAAAAAATCTAGATGAGAGTGCAAAAAATTTATCTTTAGTGACATGTTGCAACCAAGGCTTTTGTATGCCTTGAGGAGGTTTTCCACCAACAACCTGTAGTTGTCTGCCTTGTTGTTTCCGAGAAAATTTATTGCCACTAACTGGAAGGCTTTCCAGGCCGTCTTTTCCTTGCCACGCAGTGCATGGTCAAATGCATCATCTCGAAGAAGTTCACGAATCTGAGGACCAACAAAGACACCTTCCTTTATCTTAGCTTCACTTAACCTTGGAAGTTTTCCACGGAGGTACTTGAAAGCTGCTTGTGTTTTGTCAATGGCCTTGACAAAGTTCTTCATCAGACCCAGCTTGATGTGTAAGGGTGGTAACAAAATCTTCCTTGATTCAACAAGTGGTGGATGCTGAACACTTTTCCTCTCAGGCGCCAATGACTGTCGGAGTGGCCAATCTTTCTTGATGTAGTGGGAATCTCTTGCACGACTATCCCATTCGCAGAGAAAACAGCAGTACTTTGTGTATCCAGTCTGCAGACCAAGCAAGAGAGCAACAACCTTCAAATCGCCACAAAGCTGCCACTGATGTTGGTCATAGTTTATGCACCCCAAAAGTTGTTTCATGTTGTCATAGGTTTCCTTCATATGGACTGCATGACCAACTGGACTTGATGGCAAAACATTGCCATTATGCAGTAAAACAGCTTTAAGACTCATCTTCGATGAATCAATGAACAGTCTCCACTCATCTGGATCGTGAACGATGTTGAGGGCTGCCATCACACCATCCATGTTGTTGCAGGCTACAAGATCACCTTCCATGAAGAAGAATGGGACAAGATCCTTTTGACGGTCACGGAACATGGAAACCCTAACATCACCTGCCAGGAGATTCCACTGCTGTAGTCTGGAGCCCAACAGCTCTGCCTTACTCTTGGGTAGTTCCAAATCCCTGACATGGTCATTCAGTTCACCTTGTGTTATGAGGTGTGGTTCAGAGGAGGAGGATGGGAGAAAATGTGGGTCCTGTGACATTGATGGTTCAGGACCAGAAGTTTCATCCTCTTCCTCTTCCTCGTCTGACTCAAGTGAGAATGATTCTGGTGCATCAGGAACCGGCAGTCCTTCTCCGTGGGGTACTGGGCGTATAGCTGATGGAGTGTTTGGATAATGCACAGTCCACTTTTTCTTCTTTGACACACCTTTCCCAACTGGAGGCACCATGCAGAAGTAACAATTGCTGGTATGATCTGTTGGCTCTGTCCAAATCATTGGCACTGCAAAAGGCATAGATTTCCTTTTCCTGTTCAACCATTGGCGAAGATTTGTTGCACAAGTGTTGCAGCATATGTGTGGGGCCCACCTCTTGTCCTGATCTCCAATTTTGCAGCCAAAATAAAGGTGATAGGCTTTCTTAACCATAGTGGTTATACTGCGCTTTTGTGATGCAAAAGTCACTTCACCACAAACATAGCACAAGTTATCTGCACTGTTCACACAAGTACGAGGCATCTCTGCTCACTTTGGCTAAACAGAAATGTGTCCTTTTGCAAAATCAAACACTGACAAATAAGAGAGCACAACACTGTATGATTTCTAGAGCTGATATAGGGCAATTTGTTCAGCAGAGTGAAGTAAGCTTCATTATGATTGCATCATCCATGACTTCTAGGAATAACATGATGCAATTCATATCATGTATGACGCAATACCAGCTTCAGATTGCATCATTCATTGTTTTGCCTAAAAAGCAAGTACTGTCCAAACCCAGTCATAGATTTATTCATAGATCCAGTCAAAGATGTATTTTAGTTATTTCTGGTTTAAATTGAGATCCCTTCCCTTTATAACTCACTTATCCTCCGCCATTCCCAAGTCAAGGGTCGTATATACTGACCCAATAGCATATCTTGAAAACTAGAGCCAATCAACAATTTTAAGCATCATTTTCGTTCTCAGTGACCCAGAATTAGTAAAGTTTGACTACATTTATTTCAGAAGCATTTTGGCTGTAGAGCAGTGTTATTAGACCCTGGTTTCAGTTGCTGATAACATTGCCAAACTTTAAC
>NW_020697075.1:0-6368 GCF_002925995.2 Terrapene triunguis
GTTTGCTTATGAGAACGTCATGTGGGACAGCGTGAAAAGCCTCACTAGAATCCAGACCTATCACATCTACTGCTTCCCCCTAGCCACTAGGCCAGTGACCCTGTCAAAGAAGGAAATTAGATTGGTTTGGCATGATTTATACTTGGCAAATCCATGTTCCTTATCACCCAGTTATCCTCTAGGTGCTTACAAACGGATTGTTTAAAATTTGTTCCAATAGCTTTCCAGGTATTGAAGTCAGGCTGCCTGGTCTGTAATTCTCCAGGTTCTCTTTGTTCCCCTTTTTAAAGACCGGTCCTGTGTTTGCCCTTCTCCAGTTCTCTGGGACCTCACCCGTCCTCCGGGAGTTCTCCGAGATAATTGCTAACAGTTCCGAGATTGCTTCAGCTCCTTTCTTTAGTACCCTGGGATGAATTTCATCAGGTCCTGCCGGCTTGAGTCCATCTAATGTATCTACATATCCTTTAACCTGATCTTTCCCTAGTTTAGTTTCCTTCCTTCCCCTTGTCATTAATATTAATTGTGGTGAGTATCTGATCACCATTAACCTTTGAGTGAAGACTAAAGGCATTAAACACCTCGGCCTTCTTGATGTCGTCAGTTATTAGCCGTTCCTCTCCCAATCTGAGCCCCGGCCTACACTGAACATGTAGATTGACATCGCTCCATTGCTCGGGGATATGTCCTCAGGGACCTGCTCCGCCCCCAGTGACCCCTGCTCGTGGAACAGGCTAGCCTGCCTCTTGAAGGGCCAGGAGCTCTGGGACCTGCCAGGTCCATTTGCTCAGCCCCACCTGGGCCATAATTAGCTCTCTCCCAGCAGGAGAGGCGGAAGCCCCCTAAAAGTGTGTGTGTGTGTGGGGGGGCCCACAGGTGCCTGAACCATGCCCATCCCCACACCACGCCATGCTGCACTGCACCCCCAAGGCCCCGCCCCCACACCGCCCCTTTCCCCAAGGCCCCGCCCCACCTCTTCCCACCAAGCCCCTCCCCACTCGCTCCTCTCCTCCCCTCCCCCCTGTAAAGCCCCCCTGTTCCAGCGCCCCTGGCTCCCAGCCTAAGGGGGCTGGACAATTGGGGTCAGGTGGCAGCTTGAAAATTGGGGCCTCCCAGACAGGCGGTGAAGACTCTGGCCAGGCCTATGTTATGGGCCCGCCCAGGCTTTGCTGCTGTGGCACCGTTGTGCGGCCATTTCCGACAGCTCCGGGAGGGTGTTTCCGTCCCTGTAAGTAATCCAGCAGCTAAGAGGTGGTAGCATGATTGGCAGAAGTGTTCGTCCACTGACTGAGCCCCGTCTACCCTGGGGGCGGAGCCGGCATAGCGGGGTGGGGTTTGCATACCCCTGAGCACCGCAGCCACATCGATCTAAACTGGAAGTGTGGCCCAGGCCTCGGCGTGGGAGAGGCCCTGCACAGGGCTGGCAGAAGGCGGGCACGCCCAAGAAGTCAGCCTCGAGTCAGCGCTCTGCCCCCAAGTGCAGAGAGTTAAAGGGTGCCCGGGAGGCGGGCTGAAGACGAGCCCAAGGGGGCAAACAAACTCTTGGTTTGTTTATCCCGGAAAGGGTTAAATGTTAGTTATTGACTTGGCTGGGCAGGGCTAAGGCCTGGCACAGACTCCACCCTGTGTGGGGAAGGCGGGGGCGGGGACGCACCTCAGAGGAGGAAATCGAGGCAGGGAGGGCATGCAGCACCACGCATGGCCAGCAGAGGGCTCTACAGGTCAGCCCTCTCCCCTTCACACTCGACTCCCTGGGCAGCCGGGCTGTCTCTGGAGGATTTGCACAGGCGGGGCTGACTAGAACTCACCCCAAATCCTGTCCCGCAGTCAGGCACCGAGGGGCAAGACGAGAGTTGCCTTCTTCTGGATCCTGCAAGGTGCAGAGCAGCCTTTGGGGGAGGATTGGGCCCAAAGGGCCTGCTCCGTAGTTCCTTGGAAAGCCCCCCATTGAGCCAGTCACCTTTCAATCAGGCCCTATGGGGGGGAAGGTAGCTGGGTTTTACAGGGTTCTTGTCCCCAGCACCATTAAACTTTAGCGGTAAACCCCTCTGGGCGTCATATATAACGAGTGCGCGTGTGACTATACTGCCCTCTAGTGGCTGCAGCCCACAGGCAGGATAAAAGCTGTACCACTGCTAGCGCTCTAGAGGTAGGGACGTGTGCGCTTTGCAGTAGACGCATCGGGCTGTGTCCCTCCCCCACATAAGCTGTGTTGCTTCCAGGCTGGCTGTCGGCTGCTTGACAGGACTTCCTGCGGGCCCCGGGTGCTCCGGGAGGAGCTAAGTATGGAGGCTTTGCCTATGTTACAAACTGTCATGTTACCCGTTGATGGTTGGATCGATTTCCACTTCCTCTTGGAAGGCAGAGGCTGGGGCTGCTGCGGTCCGGCTCCTCGGGGGGAGGTGGCCTGGAGTGTCCCGGCTCCGGAGCTGGGAGTCTGCCTACGGAACCCAGGAACAGAGATGGGCGTGTGATCGATACCCTGAGACGTACTGAGGAGGCAGCTTTGGGGGATTTGCCTTAAAATCTATGACGATCTATAAGGCAGTCCTGGAATAGGAGACGTGCGGCTTGGTGTCCTGGGGGAACCCGTGTGCACAGAGTAACTCAGTTTCATCCCACTACACCTGCCCCTTTCCCCACCTGTGTAGCACCCGAAGTCTCCCCCTCGCTCCTGGGGGCCTACACCCTTCAACTACTTGCAGGCTCTTAGCAGGCCCCTGGGGTCTCTTCCCCCAATTAGCCATTCTCCCTCCCCAGGAGTCAGGCCCTCCAGCCCCAGCTCTTTTCTGTAGCGCTTCCTGGTCCCCCTCAACTTCTCAGGAGCTTTCTGCTTGCAAGACGTCTGGAACGTGAGCCTCGAAGTCCGTGTCCGCCCCTGGCTGCGTGTCCTCGAGCAGGCTGGGCTGTGTGAGCCCTGACACACACCGCACACAGCCAGCGAGAGCACACAGTTGCGATGGCTTTCCGGGTGCGTTCTCTCTCCGGGCTGCAGCAGCAGCAGCGACACAAAGGGACTGTCTTTGCGGCCCAGGCCCGCTTGCCAGCAGCTGCCAGAAGGGGCCGGTTGGATTTCAAGTCCTTGGAACTTTGCAGCTTTTCCCTAGTAACTGTTGCTGAGGTTCGGAGAACAACATTTGGGGAGGGCTCCCTGCCTGCCACCCGCCCCTGGCACAGAGCGCCGCGGCCCTGGCATCCCAGATGCTGCTCCCGACAGGCGCTTTGGGAGGCCAGGGACCAGAGAGCCAAGGGCTCAGAGCAGAGCAGAGGATGGGAAGGTGGGGAGAAAAGGGGGATGGGTGGAGAACCAGCTCCCGGGAGCTCTGGGTGAACCATGCCCTTTTGTTCCCAAATGAGTTGCCTGCTGAGGTTTTAAAGCAGGCCGGGGTGGGCTCGGCAGACTGGGGCTGGGGGAGGAAAGCTTTAGGCTGTGGGTTTGGGTGGAAATAGACCATGAAACTGGCCTAGCCGAGTGCGGTGACACAAGGAAATGACCAGCGTCCGTGCGGGGAAAAGGAGACGTGGTTTCCAACGGGTCTCCCGGCCTCGATCGTCTCTGCTGTGTCTTTAGCCACCCGGGGAAAGATGGATTCCTGACCCCGAGTGTGTCCCAGCCACTCCCCAGAAAGCACAACGCGGGCGTTGGTGCAGTTGGTATATTGAGAGCAGGAAGACAGCAGGCTGGACAGACACACAGACGCTTGAGAAGCCATAGTCCTTAGGGAGAGGAAGTCTAGTTAGCGCCCATCTAGTCCATCTGCCCCAGGGTCGGGGGGAGAGGATCTTTTGCTTATTGGTAAGGTGCCCCCTCATTCCAGCAGTGGCAGGATGGTCCCAACATCCCTGGTGGGGGAAGGTGTGGGCTGTGTTTTCCCGGGGCGGGGGGGGGGGGGGGGGGGGGAGGCTCATTCCCAGATGTCTTTGTTAGTAACTGGGTCTCTTCCAGTCAGGGTTACCTGGGCTGCTCCAGAAGTGCAGTGATTAGGGTCTGCACTGAGGACACCAGAGACCTGCTTCAAGTCCCTCCTCTGGCACAGGCTTCCTGCAGGACCTTGGTCACGTCACTTACTCTCCCTGGGCTTCCATTCAGTAATGCACCACCCTGCCTTACAGGGTGGGAGATAAATATGTTAACGATTGGGAGGTACTGAGGGGACGGGGCCCAGCAAAGTACCTTGGAGAGGCTGGAGAGAAAGCTAAGCTCAGCTTTGGGCCCGGTGAATGCGGGTGGCCATGACAACATTGTATCATGATAGCAGCATTCTCTGCACCGACGCCGAGCTGCACAGCAGAGCCTGGAAGTGAAGCTGCACTTTTCAAGGTGTGCCACTGACGTCCCTGGCTTCACTGCACACTTGCTCCCTGTGTGTGTGTGTGTGTGTTTGCGCACACACCCAAAGCCGCAGGGATGCATTTTCTCAGGCCTGCTTGATTTCTAACCCCCTTTCCGAGCCCCTGCTTCAGGCTTTGGGCTCTTCCACCCAACTGGGCTTGAGATCTGGGTCTTGTCAGCCCTGGGGCTGGACAAACTGGACTCTGCAGAAGATGACGGCAGTGCAAGTGAGAGCGCGTTCTCCTCTCGGAGTGAATACAGACCCAATGCCCCAGTGCGGCGCTAGGGGGCGCTGTGCTGCAGGGAGCAGTTCAGGGGGGTCAGTAGGGGACGCTCTCCCCTCGGTGTCAGTGCTGAGCCCAATGCCCCAGGGCGGCGCTAGGGGGCGCTGTGCTGCAGGGAGCTGTTCAGGGGGGTCAGTAGGGGACGCTCTTCCCCCAGTGTCAGGGCTGAGCCCAATGCCCCAGTGCAGCACTAGGGGGCGCTGTGCTGCAGTGGGGGGATGGTTCAGTAGGGGGCGCTCTCCCCTCGGTGTCAGGGCTGAGCCCAATGCCCCAGGGCGGCGCTAGGGGGCACTGTGCTGCAGGGAGCAGTTCAGGGGGGTCAGTAGGGGACGCTCTCCCCTCGGTGTCAGTGCTGAGCCCAATGCCCCAGGGCGGCGCTAGGGGGCGCTGTGCTGCAGGGAGCTGTTCAGGGGGGTCAGTAGGGGACGCTCTTCCCCCAGTGTCAGGGCTGAGCCCAATGCCCCAGTGCAGCAGTAGGGGGCGCTGTGCTGCAGTGGGGGATGGCTCAGTAGGGGGCGCTCTCCCCTCGGTGTGAGTGCTGAGCCCAATGCCCCAGGGCGGCGCTAGGGGGGCTCCGTAGGGGGGCGCTCTCCCCAGTACCCCAGCATGGCACAAGGGGGTGCTGTGCTGCTGCAGCTGCTCTCCTAACCGACCCAAGCCCGTGGCTCTGAGCCATGCCGTGGGCCGCGGAGTGGGAGTCGGCGGCTCTGCCCCCCTGGCCGCAGCTCTGCTTTCCCAGCGGTGCTGTCTCCTAGACGCGCTCGGCGGCGGGATTTGGTATCAATAAAGTTGTCGCTCCAGCTGGGCTTTGCGGCTGCTGCTTCGGCTATTTAATCTGAACAAAGAGGCGTTGCCAGGGCAACTTGCCACTCTTGGCAGCGGAGACCTGCTCATCCGCCGGGATTGGCGGGGGGAATATTCCCCGAAATGGCCTCGTCTAAGGGGCAGCTCTGGGGGAGGGGAGGACTCGCTCTCCCGGCTCCGGCAGCCGCTAATGGCCCCAGTTCACCCGCGATCGATGGAGCGCGCCGACCTACAGAGACGCCCGCGCGCCACGCCCCCCACAGGTCCCCGTGCCCAACGCTCGGCCCACGGGGCTCATGCTGCAGCCGCAGGATGGAGTTACAGGGGACTGACCTGAGTGGGAAATTCTTCTGAGCAAAAATGGCTTTTGGGCTGGGTGTTTGAAATCACGTCTGTCGCCACTTTTCAGTGCCGGGGAATCATATTTCTCCCTCACCTAGGAGTGACTACTTAGGACCAGCCCTAGGGTTTTCACAGTCCCGCCTGCCCCCCGTTCTAAAGGCGGCATTGGGCTTCTCTGGCAGCTGATGGGACGATTCCTTTGAAATCACCATTTCACGCCCAATGTTCCGGTTTGAAGAGCCGTGTAAAGGGAACGGGCCCCCCCCAGGCAGCTGGCGACCCAGGCGGCTGCTCGCTTTGCAATCACCAGGCCGCTCGGGCTGCTGTCCATGTGGACGGGTTTGCAGGCTCTGGCCGGGCTGGTAACAGTGACAAACTGTAAATAAAAGTGACAATTTTCATAAAAGAGCCTGTTGACCAAACAACAGGTTAGCTCAAATGACAGCAGGAACGCCACAGAGCTCCTGGAAGGCCTGGGACAGACAATAGTGATCATTTCCGGCTCTTATCTAGTGCCTTTCCACGTTAGATCTCACAGCGCTTCACCAAGGAGGGCAGGAGCATTCTCCCCATTTTACAGATGGGGAAACTGAGGCACGGGGGGGGGA
>NW_020697075.1:6468-9458 GCF_002925995.2 Terrapene triunguis
GGGGCTAGAACCCAGGTCTCTTGAGTCGCCTGATCAGGAACAATTGATGCCTGCTGTGCACACGTTCCACGAGAGAAATGGAAGGATCCGCCTGGCCAGCAAAAGGGCGTTGCCTGGCTAATATGGTGGGGAGTAGCCCAGCAAAACCTGCTGTTCACACTGCAAGCTGGCTAGACTCTGTCACAAGCCTCCCCCCGCTCCACACAGGTCTGTGTCCCCAGCTCTCTCCAGGCAGGTGTCCATCATCCACGCCTTTCCCTCAGGGCTGCCCTAGCGTGGGGGGTCTTGTGTGGGACACTGATCCCCACTGATCCCGCGCTCCATGTCCAAGAACTGCTTTGCTGTGGTGCCACATCGCCCGGGGTGGCAGGATGCACCCGGGGACGAGAGCCACCACCGCTCTGAAAGCAGTTCTTGTCCCCACGGGGGCCCCCAAACCTGGGGGGAACTGATCTTCCATGCTCCCTCCCCCTATTCCTACAAGGGCTTGTCTACACACACAATTGCACCAGTTAAACCGGAGCACACCCGGTGTGGACCCGCTGCTCTCTGTTTACGACCTACTGCTATTGGTTTAGCTAACACTTTTGCATACTGGCTGGTTACTGATTCGTTCCAGCTATTTGCTGACTACGAATTCAGCCTCAAACCCTGCCCCTGAGGAGGTATCACTGGCCTCCTTTGACAGGTCATTGAACCAGAGTCCAGCCCCCGGCGCTGAGGCAGGACCAAGTGACCTCAGATCATCCCTGACAGGGGTTTGTCCAGCCTGTTCTCTGAACCACCGGATTCCCCAACCTCCCTTGGGAGCTGGTCCCCACAGCTTAACTCCCCATAGAGTGAGACGTTTTCCCTCAATCTCACCTGTCTCCCGTCCTGCAGATTAAACTCATTTAGTCTTGTGCTACTTTCCGGGGCCATGGAGAACCATTGATCTCCATCCTGGTGAGAACGGCCCCTCACAGATTGGACAGCCGTTCTCAGCTCCCCCCTCGGCCTTCTTTTCTCAAGACTAAACACCCCCAGGGCTTTTAACCTTTCCTCATAGGTCAGAAAACTAAAAACACAAGGAAATCCCAGGGGAAACTGAGGCTCAGAGTGGGGCTGCCACATGCCCCAGGCCACCCAGCGAGTCCGACCTCGGTTGGATCCAGGAGGCCTGGCTCTGAGTCCTTTGCTTGGGCTGCCACGTGCCACTGTGGCCCTGCCAAGACCCGGTGGATGCTGCTGAGTCTAGTCTACATGTGGGGCTGGGGCTGTGTTCCCAGGGGCTGTCCTACCCTGTGTGCTCACTCCCGTGGCCCTGGTGAGGTGAGCCTCTGGGTGCAAGGGCAGAGCCCTCTCCCCAGGTGGGGTGGTGTTGGGGGAGGGGATGAGGCTGGCCTGGGGTGCTCAGGGCTGGCTGCATCGGAGGCGCTGGGTGCTGGGGCAGGTGGGGTGGTGTTGGGGGAGGGGATCAGGCTGGCCCGGGGTGCTCAGGGCTGGCTGCGTAGGAGGCGCTGGGGGCTGGGGCAGGTGGGCTGGTGTTGGGGGAGGGGATCAGGCTGGCCCGGGGTGCTCAGGGCTGGCTGCGTCGGAGGCGCTGGGTGCTGGGGCAGGTGGGGTGGTGTTGGGGGAGGGGATCAGGCTGGCCCGGGGTGCTCAAGGCTGGCTGCGTAGGAGGCGCAGAGAGGTGCGGGGGGACGGGGGGGAGATCAGGCCAGCCTCCGGTGCTCAGGGCTCTCCCTGTCCCCGCTGCAGGAGAGTACGTGGAGGGGGTGAGTGAGCAGGACGTGCTCCTCATTCACTCCTGCCGCCAGTGGACCACGGTGACGGCCCACAGCCTGGAGGAGGGGCACTACGTCATCGGGCCCAAGATCGACATCCCGCTGCAGTACCCAGGTACTGGGGACATCGGGGGGAGGGGCTGGGGCTTCTCACCCGGGCGGTGTCCGAGCTCCGCGGGCAGCCCAGCGCCCCCGCTTCTGTGGGGCAAAGGAACCTGCGGCTTCCCAGAGGCGCAGACGGGGCGGTGGCTCCAGTGGCTCCGGGACATGGCGGTGGCTCCAGTGGCTCCGGGACGTGGCGGTGGCTCCGGGACGTGGCGGTGGCTCCGGTGGCTCCGGGACGTGGTGGTGGCTCCGGTGGCTCCGGGACGTGACAGTGGCTCTGGGGGCTCTGGGACATAGCGGTGGCTCCGGGGACTCCGGGATGTGGCGGTGGCTCTGGGGGCTGAGGGACGTGGTGGTGGCTCCGGGGGCTCTGGGACGGGCGGTGGCTCCATGGGCTCAGGGACGGGCCGGTGGCTCTGGGGGTTCGGGATGGGATCTGATGGCATCTCGTTCTCACCACTGCTGCAGGATGACCCCAGCTGTGTTTGCCCTGGGATCCCTTTAACATCCCATTGCCTGGCCCCACGGGTCACAGCCAGGCCTGTGGGAAGCGATGGGGGCGGGGGTGAGCCTGCCATGACCTGACCTCGTCTGGGTGCCCGCCCGCCCGCTGCCCATAGCGGGTGTTGCCGACCGGAGGGACGCGTGTCTGGCTCAGGGTGATAGGTGCCGCTGGTGGAGATTTCCCTGCTAGCTCAGAGGGGTGTTTGACGAGGTTTGGGTTTATTAGCTGTCCGTGCCCAGGGTCCCTCCTGTGGCCCCAGCACGGCACGGCTCCCAGTCCCCTGGGTGCTATTTTCCTCTGCGTGGGAACGGCCACATTTCTCTGCCCTTGTCTCTCCCACCGGCTTCCTCCCTTGTGGGGCGCAGCTGGGAACGGTCAGGTTGGATCCCAGCTTGGGGCTCCCGGGCGAGGGTCCCAGCCCCACCGGCCCCTCCATGCCCCTGGGAGTTGCGCTCAAGCAGTTGGGCTTTGGTGTAATGCCCTGGGCACAGCCTGGCGCATCCCTGGCTGCTGGGTGCAGAGCTCGCAGCCCTGCCCTGCCCCGTGGCTGGGGGGGCCACTCCCGCGCCCCCCGAACACCAGACGTTCCGGTACTCTGGGAACAGCGAGACCCT
>NW_020697076.1:0-9850 GCF_002925995.2 Terrapene triunguis
ACAATCTGTGTGAGAGCAAGGGGGAGACCTTTATGGCGGGGTGGGAGGTTGAGGCAAATAGCCTGGCTGCTGATTACGCCCAGCCAGACAGCCGGGCGATTAGAAGAGCCCAGCGGGACGCGCTGTGCATCCGGGAGGCTTTGAAAGCCAGTTTCAAGGCTGAGCAGGGTACCCAGTGACTTTTAAGTTTGTGGACACAGAAGCAGAACTTGCCCCCGTTTCTTTACCCAGTTGCCGTCGACTATCCTCTCCAATTACATACCCCCTTCACCCCCTTCCCAAAAAATAAAATCTGTTCTGTTTTGTTAATGGACACCGTTGTCTTTATTACTGTTTTTGCGG
Organism: Terrapene triunguis; assembly: GCF_002925995.2. Taxonomy (NCBI): domain Eukaryota; kingdom Metazoa; phylum Chordata; order Testudines; family Emydidae; genus Terrapene; species Terrapene triunguis. Next base: position 343 of record NW_020697076.1, read on the forward strand.
GAATGTTTTAAACCTGGGACGCAGACTGTGGCGGGGGGCGGGTTTACGGTTGTGATGCAAATGATGCTTCTAAACTCCAGGAATGACAGGCTCCGCGGTGGTGGACTGGTTGTTTCAACAGAGCCTGCCAGCCCTCCTGGCCGGGACTGCGTGTATGTCTCGGCTATGTGACTGTCTTGCAGGGGGAGGAGGGTTACAGATCCCCTGCTGCGCGGCTCTGTGATGCAGGGTAAGGACTGCTGCATAAGATCTGTAACTGCCCTCCCCCACCACCAAGTCACAGAGCAACACCACCCCCCCCACCACACAAAACATGAAAACCACCTCCCAGACTGACCAGGATAACTAGTCACTGCACTGTATATGTGCCCTGCTGCTGCACCTGCCCCCTGCTAAAGGTGACTGTCCTGTCCAATGACCAAGCCCCTTCCCCCCCCTTCAGACAGACTCCCCTCCAAAAGAAGAGGATGGAAACAGAAATGAACAGAAACGTATTCTTTATTAACAACCGCACATGGAACGGGGGCGTGAAACTTGGACGGGGTCTTGTGTGAGGCGGGTAGGAAAGGACTTTTCAAATTTTGGGGAATGAGAGCCTTCTAGTGGTAGAGCAGTCCGCAGGGGTGGAGTGAAATTTTTCACGGCCCCTTCCACCCCTCCGTGTTTGGACTTTGGGTGAGGGGGGTATGGGACTTGGTGGCGGGGCAGGGCAGTTACAGAGAGACTGCAGCGGGGCTCTCTCCTCCTGCCTCCGGTCCTGCAGAACATCCACAAGGCGGCGGAGCGTGTCCGTTTGCTCCCTCATTAGTCCAAGCAGCGTTTGAGTAGCCTGCCTGTCCTCCTGTCGCCACCTCTCCTCCCGTTCAATGTTTGCCCGGTGCATTTGGGACAAGTTCTCCCTCCACTGTGTCTGCTGGGCTGCCTGTGCTCGGGAGCATGCCATTAGTTCAGCAAACATGTCTTCCCGTGTCCTCTTCTTCCTCCTCCTAATGTGCGCTAGCCTCTGGGCAGATGTGGCTGTGGGAATTGGAAAAAGGGAGTGAATTCCTGAGACAGAGCAATGTATCTGTGAACAGAGAACATAGTCTCTCTGTGAATAAGACCATGCAGAGCACCTATCACACGCGCACTGAGGACAAGGTCGAATTTTCGGCCCTCTTCTACAGTGCCTGCGGTCTTGCTGTGGCGAGCTGAGGAGCAGGGCTGGACACCGGACTTTGTCTAGCTGGCAAACATGGTAAGCCGTAGACTTGTGGCCGCTTAAAACTTTAAGAGTGGCACTGGCCTCCTTTCACATAGAAAGCAATGCGAGTCTCTGCTGGCAGCAATCCTGCAAGCATGAACTCTGGCCCTGTCCCACCCCCTCGCGGCTGTAAACCGCGTGGCTGTAAACCGGCGGTTGCAGTTCTGTAAAGGGACGGGCAAGCTGTCCCAATACTAACTTTCCCCTACCTAATTCACAGCAGGGAGTCATACCAGACATCACCCTCCTGAAGGTCTCGGAGAGCCAGAAGGAGAAGATGCTCCGGGACAGCCTGCAGAAACCGGGTCCATTTGCTGCAATGCTCTGCAAGGCCATGATCCCGGAGTACCTGCTGGCGTTGTGGCAGGGAAACGTGTCCTACCACGGGGGGCCTAATAAGCTCTCCCTGCCCAGGAACCTGCTCATGAGGCTGGAAAAACACCTGCAGGAGGCGTATGAGGAGTTCTCCCCGGAGGATCTCGCCTCTATCCCCGCTTACATTGACCAGTTCTTGGCTTAGGTGCCCTTGGAGGGACAAGTGACTGCAGGGTTTTGGGCACTATAATCATGAAGCGGACATTGTGAAATTTTTTGAAAATGGTTCGGACTACATATTGAGGCGCCCAAAGACAGACTAATCATGATACACTTTGCACAGATTCCCCTTTTGTTTGACTTTCCTGTTTACATGTTTTGAAGCACTTTACCCACTGTTCATATTTTAAATCTTCCTGTTTTGTTGTAAATAAATGTTTACATGTTTGAAAGCACTTTAGCTACTGTTAATATTTTAAATATGCCAGTTATGTTGTAAATAAATGTTTAGATATTTAAAACACTTACTGCTTGATCCTTCCCCTGAATCTGTGTCTGGGGTAACGGCGGGGGACGGTTGGTAGGGGATCTCTGTCAGGGTGATGAAGAGCTCCTGGCTGTCGGGGAAATCAGCGGTGCCAGCGCTGTCGACTGCCTCGTCCTCCTCATCTCCTTCTTCATCTTCCCCGTCCGCTAACATGTCGGAGGAACCGGCCGCGGACAATATCCCATCCTCAGAGTCCACGGTCAGGGGTGGGGTAGTGGTGGCGGCCGCACCTAGGATGGAATGCAGTGCCTCGTAGAAACGGGATGTGTGGGGCTGGGATCCAGAGCGTCCGTTTGCCTCTTTGGTCTTCTGGTAGCCTTGTCTCAGCTCCTTGATTTTCACGCGGCACTGCGTTGCATCCCGGCTGTAGCCTCTCTCTGCCATGGCTTTAGAGATCTTCTCATAGGTCTTTGCATTCCGTCTTTTGGAGCGCAGCTCGGCAAGCACGGACTCATCTCCCCACACAGCGATGAGATCCAAGACTTCCCGATCCGTCCATGCTGGGGCCCTCTTTCTATTGGATTGCACGGCCATCTCTGCTGGAGAGCTCTGCATCGTTGCCACTGCTGCCACTGCTGCTGAGCTCGCCACGGTGTCCAAACAGAAACTGCGCTTCAAACTGCCCAGACAGGAAAAGGAATTCAAATTTTCCCGGGGTGTGGCTGGTCAGAGCATCCGAGCTCGGACTGCTGTCCAGAGCGTCAACAGAGTGGTGCACTGTGGGATAGCTCCCGGAGCTATTAGCGTCGATTTCCATCCACACCTAGCCTAATTCGATATGGCCATTTCGAATTTAGCGCTACTCCTCTCGTTGGGGAGGATTACAGAAATCGATTTAAAGAGAGCTCTATGTCGAACTAAATGGCTTCCTGGTGTGGACGGGTGCAGGGTTAATTCGATATAATGGCGCTAAATTCGACATAAAAGCCTAGTGTAGACCAGGCCTTAGTTAAGTCAGGGAAGAAGGGCTCACAGAAGGCAGAGGAAGCCCTTCAAAGACATACCTTTAAAAATGGAGGCATCAATTCAACAAACCGGGAAGACTTGGCACAGAACAGAACACACTGGTGCCACACTATACACCAAGCCACAGCCCACTTTGAGGAGAACAGACGTGCTCATGAGACGGAAGCAACAAAGGAGGAAAGAAAGGGTGCAACACTCTAGCCAACAACTATGTCTCTTCCAACATTACACCCATCACTTCTGTGGGAAAATCTGCAGGGCATGAATTGGGCTCTTCAGCCACCTAAAACCCACCAATGGAACCCCCTTGGCAGACGACATCCTCGCACTGAGGGACAGCCGAAGAAGAAGAATTAAAAGCACAGTGCAGGAAGGAAAGCCCAGCAGGAAAATGTAGTTTTTAGCTCTTGATAGGAAGAAAACACATTAATTAGCTATATATATATATATATATATATATATATATATAATAATATTTTGCACTTGAGATGTCACTAACAAGTAAATATTAAAATGCTAAGACTACAAAAGGACAAATTCTGCCCTGATTTACTTCCTAAGGAGTAAATTAGGATTGGCCTCATTTCTAAATCAGAAGAAAATATTAGGTAAAAATATCTTTTTAATCTGTTTGAATAGCACCTAGCACAATGGGGTCCTGGTCCATGCATGGAATTCCTGGGCACTGTGGTAATACAAATAATAGTAATAATAAAAATCAGGGTGGATTTGATTTAAATCAATTTGATTTAAATCGCTAGGTAGGAAGACTTGATTTAATCATGGATTTCTACATAAAAGTGCATTCTTGTTGGTGGTTATAACCTTAATACATATTCTTCACAAATCAGAGATAGATGTAGGTTTCATTTTTAGAAGGTACACACTGTACATTTTTAAAGTGATTTATTTTGAAAACTTTTCAGATTAGTTTTACAGCTATATCAGAAAATGAATGATTGTTTGGTTATTTCATTTACTAAAGGTAATTGAAGCAGATATTTATGAAGTCATTGGGAGGTGAACTATTTCCAATTCAACAGGTTAATCATTAATATTTGGAGGATTTTCTTGCCATGCTGTACTAGGAGGAGAACATCATCAGACAGACATTTAAATTGTTTAACTAAAACAACAGCATTATGTATCTGGATTTTTTTCTTCAACAGCAAACATATTTTAGCAAAATAAGCATATGAAGTTTTTAATTTAAACATTCAAGTTTTTTAAAATCAGGTTTGTTTTTGTTAAAATAGTTTTTAACTAAAATAGTTAAATTAAATTTAAAAAATTTACATCGACTATGTCAGTCAGGTCAACATGAGAAACTTAATATTGGCTTCTGCAGCTAACTCAGTCATCTTCCCCTTCATTTTCCTGTTTGTTCATAATCTGGAGAAGAAAAACAAGCTTTCCTGCTTTTTCAGGTCCCAAACGATTTCTCAATTTAGAATGAATTAGTCCAAAGGAAGAAAAAATTCTTTCTACACCGGCAGAAGAAGCTACTGCTGTTAAAAGTGAGATTATCACTTCAACAGTCTCTGAATCGAAGTGCTTAAGTGACTTCTACCAGTTCACTGATGTGACTTTCTTTAAAACATCATCAGCAAACATATATTTCTTGAATGGTTCACCCTTAGCTCTGAAGTTTATTATAGTTGGCATTATGGAGGGATGATTGCTGGATGTCCATGTCATAGCCTACTCCTCTTCTTCAGCAGTTAAGGTTTGACCCTGATATTGAGACTATTTGCAAGAAAATGAGCTGGAGATTGTGCTTGTCCCATATTTTTTTTTTTATGCTTGTAATTTAACTGTCATTGCATATTTCTCTTTTAAGATCTCACTCAGTTCCTTCCAAATTTCAACAGCGTCAGCAATAAAACAGCTATTTCCCTGTATTTTGTTCAAGGCTACAGAAATAGGCTTTGGGGTACTCGGCATGTGTTCAACATTTCTCTTAAGCCAAATGTTGAGAACTTTGGCTGTGACAGTGCCATCTATTTGTTTTTTTTCACAATTTTGTTCACAAACTGTCATCAGATTAGGCTAGTTCTTGATATAGTGCTCAAAACAGTCCACTACTGAGTTCCATAGCACGTCTTGTGGGAGAGTTAGCTTGGTTCCTCCCACTTTTTTCAGAGCAGCTGCTGCAAAGTGGTTGTTACAGAAGTATTTTGCAATTTCAATAACATTAGACTTTATTTCTGGAACACTGAAGTCTTTGGCTAGGAGGTGCATCAAATGAGCACTGCACTTCTAAATAATTTCTTATCTTGGATACATTTGCAGCATTGTCTGTGACCAAGCTGCATACTAGACATTTGAATTTTTTTTTTTTTCAGTTTGTTATAGCTTTTACTGCTACTTCTTGTATCAATTGTTTCTGTAAGGAAGACATTCCCTTCTTCTGTTGTCACACAAGCACATACAACAGGATCATTGTGGACATTGCTCCACCCATCAAGACTCAGATTAACAATTTCACCCTCTAGACCTTTTGCACACTACTCAACTTCTCTTTCATACACTTTATCCAGCAACTTGCCTGCGACATCTGCTCTGTTGGGTGGACTGTATCCTGGTCTTAATGACTGAACCATATTAATGAAGTGTGGGTTCTCAATCATACAGAAAGGAGAGCTTGTTGCATAAACAAACTGGGCCATTTTTTCATCAATTACCTCCTTTTTGTAATCTGCTGGTTCTTATCACAAACTTATCTATGGTTGTTTCTGGATTTTGGAGATTTTGTTTGTTTGCTACAGGTGATATACTGTGGCTATGTGATATACATGATGTGACTGAAACACCAGTTTCAGAATTCTCTGCCAATGATATAGAAAATGATGATCTTGAAGCTAAATAGTCTTCAGAATCCTGTATGTTGAGGATGGATTCTTCTAAACAAAATAAGTCAACGTAGTTATTTAATTATTATTCCCATACTGCTCATTTAATATTACTCATTGCATTCACTGACACTCAGTACTACTTTAAAGATGAAATTGTAAAAGGAAGATCTGCCTATTTCAGCTATTTCTTTTTTTATTACAACTGCATCTAAAATGATAGTACCATAGAGTAACAACTATATATATATATATTTTTTTTTGCTCAAACATGAGAATTCAAGAATAGCCTAGAAGGAAGACAGGCAGTCCTTAAAGAAGTATGAAATAAAAAAGTTTACCAACCTGAAGATCCTACATGTTCAGACATGTTCCTTTCATCATCTTCAACGCAGCTTCCTCCTGGGAAGGAATACTTCTCATGATTGTCATTCGGGAAACCAGGCCTTGCATTTCTTTGTTGCACTGTTTGTATTTTGCACGCATGCATATCTTACCCACAGGTAGAGGAACTTCATTAAAATATTCCCAAACTGGGTCTCTTTTATGGCCTGCTGGGTATGATAGATCTTAAATCAATGAAGGCTACACTCAGACCTCAAGCCTTCTGGAATATGCTGCTCAAACAGTTTCACTTTTTTGTTTCTACTGCCTGTCCCTCCCTTCTCACATGTCGTGGTCAAAGACACCCACGCAATGATTTTAGTTCAAAGACTCTAGCCTGAGGCCAGTTTATTGACATACATACCAGTGCACTGGGGTGCAGTCCAAAGACTGACACCCCAAGGACCGCTCGCAGGCGGCTTTTATTTCATTAAACCGCAAGCAAAGTACAAACAATACATCATGAGTTAAGAAACTAGGGTCAGGGTCAGTCCCTCCCCTAAACCGCGAGTTAAGAAACTAGGGTCAGGGTCAATCCCCCACCCCTCCCCCTTCTCCCCTGGTACCTTCCTCATTATTTTCCGAGAATTAGGTGTTTATTTGGGTAGAGGGGCGCTTGGTGGTTTTCCCCAGGGGTGGTACTTGTCACCGGTTTGGGTACATTTCTCAAGACACATTATTTTCCGGGGTCTTTTGGTTAAAGATTTAGGGGGGGGGGGGTTTCCATGGGACGCCTAAAGAGGATCTATGATTGGCTATTTTTGCAGATAGCTGGAATCACGGAGTGGGTCACAGATCACCCAAAGGAGAAGCTGCATGAGTTAAGAAATTGCATTTAGCTAAAGTTACCTATTGCTTCACACAAGTGGTTATTATATTTCATTAGTCATAAACATATTTCATTAGTGCTGTTGCTGTTGGGGCTTTTTTTTTTTTTTTTTTTTTTCTCTTTTTTTCCCCCCCCCACCCCCCCCTCTGGTCATGACCCTTGACCGAGTTTGGCAGAAAACTGTGCAGTTTAGTCTAGTTCAGGCCCTGGCCTGTACTGCTTTCTGTTTAAGGGCAGTCAGCATAACAGAACTCTGTTGGAGGGTTTATTTTAGGGCCTTCAGATTCACAGCTCTGGCTATTAAAAAGAAGCCCCCCCTGCTCTATTTCCCCACACACATTTATCTCCAGACTTCTTGTCCAGATCTATTCTGCCCCCAACAATCTTCTATTTATTGAACTTTTTGAAACTTTGCACTTTTAGAGAGGGGTAAGGGATTGACTCTGTGTACACAAATTTGCAGAGGGACAATAGGGTTGAGGCCTGTTATTTCTCACCTCTATATATCTATTTATTTATTTAAATTTTTTTTGCTGTTAACAAGCATGTTATCTCTGGAGACACAAATCCAGAGTTTGAGAACTGCAAAACTAAGCATCTCTGATGGTATCTTCTAGACTGAGCCCTGAATCCCATTGGGTAGATAGAAAGATTAACCTAAATAATCTATACAGAAGCCCCTGGAACTCCATAAGATTGGGTCCCTAATCCATGAACTATTGGAACTCATTTACAAAACTTTTCTTAAACATTACATGAATATATTGTCTAATACTATAGAATTAGAATTTATAATCCCTATTTCATGCTGAGATATTTTGAGCTATAACGTATCTTAATTAAAACTATCTTTAGATAAAATGCTTTTTGAGGAAAAAGACCTATCAAAAAAATCCAATTTAAATAAAAGTCCAATTAAAAAAAATTTTTTTTAAATATCATTGATTTTTATTCACCCTGATAAAAATAATCTCTTCACGTGGTATCTAACTATCACAATACACCAGTTCACGAACCTAAGAAGGAGAAATTACTGAGCACAGCTGACCGAGAAAACCATTTGTAAGGTCCCTGGATGCTCAGTTAAAAGGTTTTAAAACACCTATAATTATTAAACCTCATAATACATAATGTCTGTGTTTTCAGTGTTATGCCATTTTTGAAGCATCAGGAACATAAAGCAAAACAGAGATCTAGTTGAACCAGAAGCATCCAACTCAGCACAAGTGTTAAAGCATTTGTGAAGTAGTTTAGTGAAATTGTCTGAACTGGTGGCTATACTGTATAGGCTTGAGAATCTTGTTTCTCAGAGTATGTGTACAGTGCAAAAAAACAACAATCAAAAAACCACTGCAGCAAGTCTGAGAGCCTAGGCCAACTGATTTGTGTTTGCAAGGCTTGCGCTAGGGGATAAAAACATCACTGTAGACATTCCCACTCGGTCTGGAGTCTGAGCTCTGAGACATACCCTTCTCACCATGTTTCAGAGCTCAGGCTCCCACTCAAGCCCAAACTGCAATTTTTAACCCTGTTAGCATGAGTCCAAACCAGTCCACACAGGCTCTGAGACTTGCTGCCATGTTTTTTTTTTATTATTATTATTTTTTTTTATTGCAGTGTAGATGTACCCTCAGAGGCCGAGGGTGCTAGTGCTTTTATGTGGATTGTGCAGCGACCGTAGGATGGAAGCGGAGTGTTAATCACTTGATGTGTGAATCAAGGCTTCATATGTTTCAGAGTAGCAGCCGTGTTAGTCTGTATCCGCAAAAAGAACAGGAGTACTTATTTTCATAGATTCTAGGACTGGAAGGGACCTCGAGAGGTCATCGAGTCCAGTCCCCTGCCCGCATGGCAGGACCAAATACTGTCTAGACCATCCCTGATAGACATTTATCTAACCTACTCTTAAATATCTCCAGAGATGGAGATTCCACAACCTCCCTAGGCAATTTATTCCAGTGTTTAACCACCCTGACATTTAGGAACTTTTTCCTAATGTCCAACCTAGACCTCCCTTGCTGCAGTTTAAGCCCATTGCTTCTTGTTCTATCCTCAGAGGCTAAGGTGAACAAGTTTTCTCCCTCCTCCTTATGACACCCTTTTAGATACCTGAAAACTGCTATCATGTCCCCTCTCAGTCTTCTCTTTTCCAAACTAAACAAACCCAATTCTTTCAGCCTTCCTTCATAGGTCATGTTCTCAAGACCTTTAATCATTCTTGTTGCTCTTCTCTGGACCCTTTCCAATTTCTCCACATCTTTCTTGAAATGCGGTGCCCAGAACTGGACACAATACTCCAGCTGAGGCCTAACCAGAGCAGAGTAGAGCGGAAGAATGACTTCTCGTGTCTTGCTCACAACACACCTGTTAAT